>NW_026705142.1:300000-600000 GCF_029867415.1 Vicia villosa | reverse complement strand
CCGAATTTAGTTTTATCATTAAGTCTATCTATAATATTTTATGTTTATTTTTGAACTTTGAGGTAAAGTTCATTAAGCGCCAAGCGAAGTCGGTTGCCCATAAGTTAGCTAAGGCGGCCAATTCTTGGGCTAGGCGTAGTTCCCTTAATATGATACTCCTTGTATTGTTCCTTGTTTGATGAATGAAAGATATTAAGTTTGTTCTTGTAAAAAAAAACACATTGTGAATATTCCAAATAGATAGGTGTCATTATTGAGAGAATTTAATTTTTTTTCTATTGAATCAGACTAGATTTATTGCGAGTAGATGAAAAAAATAAGAAAATTTAGACGGTTAATCTTGGGCGATTGGGATTTTTTTTTCTGTGTATTTTTTTTCAAATCTTAAATTCAAATCTTGAGCAATAGTAAATAAACATTTTGTTCTCTCCCTCTGGTGTAGCATTTTTTAGGCCAAATTGCATTAACAAATATCATTGTTTATATTGATTTGATTGTTTGAATGTTTATTTGCACATAGGTTCTAAGTTTTTTTTTAAATAGAGTGGCCTCCTTTCTTCCGTACCAATTAATTCATCCGATAGCATTACTGTCCCACGTAACTCCTTCGAACTCAGAACCTCAAGGGAAACAAACCCTTGAGACCCAAACACCTCCCACTAGGCCAACCTTCTCGGTTGATTTTTTATCTGTTGATTATCATTATTTATTCCATTTTCCCTTGTCAATCTATTAATTAAGAATTTTTCTTTAGCCACCTCCCTATGGGGGTCACCCCCAGCGAAATCCCAAAATTACCCCTGCTTCGGAGATGCATCTCCGAAGTTTTTTTTTTTGAATTTTTTTTGAATTCGGAAATGAATCTCCGAAACACCAAAAAATTTACAAGTGCCTTTTCTTAATTATTCACCATTACAGGACAAAAATGAGTTGTAATCAACCTGATTTGAAATTTCTAAGTGCCTTTTCTTTCTCCCCCACCACTCTCAGACGGTTACCTTCTAAGAAATGTGGTAACACTTTCCTACTTAAAAGCCTGCTCTCTCACCCATTTTTCCTCCATATGTTGCAGCTCCGGTTGGTCGTCTCAGAAGGCGGTTAGGTTCCCTAACCGACCTGGTTACGGTCAATTGGGAAGGAAAATTCAAGTTCGTGCTAATCATTTTCAGTTGCGAGTGGCTGATAAGGATCTACACCACTATGATGTAAGTATAGTTTGCTCATAAGTTTTTTGAACTTTAAGTGTATAGTTTTTGTTGTTGTTTATTATGTTGGTAAGTTACAATGTGGTATGGATTTCTAGAGGATCAGGACTTTCTAACCTGTTGCAGCGTCTCCTCCATCGTCTTCCTACTTAAAAGTCTGCTCTCTCACCCATTTTTCTTCCAATCACAATGTCCAGCTTGTAACCGCTTTCATCACAATGTCTAGCCGCGGTGGAGGAAACCATCCCGAATATCGCCGGAGTCAACCATCTCCTGCACATGCTTAACAATCATCGGTCAATGCTGCAGGATCAGGCCGTGGTGGTGGTGGCCGTGGTGGTGGTGGTCGTGGCTCTCGCGGTGGACGTACCGCCGGTTCTTCTTCCTTCGGGCATCCACCTCCTCCGTCATATATATGAGAATCAATCGGGTTAAACTTGACTAAAGCACGCTTCATATATGTGAATGTACTAGTACTCATTAACTGTACTCACACAGTATCCTACAAGATATTTTACAACATGTTTAAATGATAACAACTATGTTAACAAAAGGGCAACAATTTCTACACCTCTTGGTAAAAACAGTAAAAGTAAAGAAAGTGTAATTACCGGGAATATGAAAAGGAGGAGGTAGGTGAACAAGGGTTGGGTTTGGTTCAGTGATGTGAAGAAAGTGAATCGATGTAAAAACAGTAAAAGTAAAGAAAGTGTAATTACCGTGTTTAACAATATGTAACTTTAACCTTATGTAATGTGATCGATGTAATCTTCATCCGATTAAATAAAGCGAATCGTTCTTGTTTGTTATTTTTCTTCTGTCCAGACCTTATTTCGGAAGTACATTTCCGAATTCCTCCAAGGGGTTGAATTCGGAGATGCACTTCCGATACACCAATTTTCTGAAAAACAACTTTATTTCGGAGATGCTTCTCCGAAATTAATATTTTTCATTAAAATATTCACCTTTTCGGAGATACATTTCCGAAAACACCTTTTTTCCAATAAAAGTATGTTTTCGAAAATGAACTTCTAAAACAGGGGCATTTTAGTAAATTCACCAGAGATGACCAAGAAGGATAAGAGGTGGGTGAAGAAATTTCCTTAATTAATAAGTTATATATTGCGAAGTTTGATTGAGGAGCGTTGGAACCTCTTATAATATCTTTGTTAGATACTTATACAAAATTTACTTTATAATGACCTAAAGATATTTTGAATATTGAACTAATTGTAATTTTAGTTCCATTTTTCTACTCGTTTAGAAAAATTGATTTCTCTTTTTTAAAGTTCTCTACATTTTGAAGTCAAAAGTGGTGATGTGACCATTTATTTTGACGTGGTTACAAACCAACTTATGTGAGTCGTCCACGTAAGAGAAATATGATAAGTAAAGAGAGAATGAGAAGAGAAGACATGTTAGTGAAAAAAGATTTTAAAAATTGTGTTTTAAATTTAGATGATAGAGAAAAATTATAAATTCATATAGATGATTACAAAATTAATCTGCTCTTGTAAAAAAACAACACATTTATGTATTTTGAAGGATTGATGTCAGTGGCGGAGCCAGAAATTTTAAGGAGTCTGGGCAAAAAATTTACACCTTGTTTTTACTAATTTTACATCATGTCTCTACTAGTTTTGCTCTTGATTTTATCTAAAAAAAAATCTCTTGATTTTGTCCAAAAATTTCACACCATATTTTTAGTGTTTTTGTCCTTAACTTTGTCTAAAAATTACTAATTTTGCCTCTGATATTGTCTAAAAATCAACTTTTAAGTGGGGAATATAAAACGAAAGGAGGGGTTGAACGCGAACGCGTGTCCGGGTTCGCTAGGCTGTAGCTTCTCCCATGATTTCGAATACTCTAAAAAAAAGATGATAAGGAAATAAAGAGTATTCCAATTGTGTTTAGTTTTTGTTAGATCTATTATAGTGAACAATAGTAAATGTTCAATTGTAAACGTGTGCCCTTGAGGAAACTAAAAAAACTCTAAAAATTCAAATAGTTTTTTTTTCCACTTTAATTTTTATATTGGTTTATTATAATATTATAATTGACTTGAAATTTCAAATTATTATGCATTTATTTTATTTTATAACTATAAATTTATTTATACATTAATTTTAGTATTATTTTTATTAAAGATAATTTATTCAATAAAAAAGAAAGTAAAAAATGAGGGACATAAAATATAATCCCTCAAAAGCTAACAAAATAATATTTGAACATTTTCAACTTATTTCATAAAAAAACCCCAAAAATTTTAAAGTTATTTATTATGTGAAAAACTTAGATAATTTCTCATATTGAAAAAGTAATTTTGCTTGAACTCTCTAATTTGACCACATAGTAAAACTCATCAAATTTTCATACATTTCAATTTGTATTACTCCTACCTTTTAATTAAATTTAAACGCCCATGATTTCTTGTTTGATTTTATAATATATGGAAAATTATAATGTCGCTATAAAATTATAATAGAAAAGAAGTAAAAAAAAATTATCAAATTAGGGAAGGTCTAATGAATTATAAACTTTTGAAAGCATAAATTGCAAGAAGACTAAAAATGAAAATGGTACCATTCAAGAAAAAAAGACAAAGGGTCTGTTTGGTAAAAATAGCGGTTGACTGATAAGCTAGCTGATAGCTTATAGCTTATGACTGATGGCTGATGACTGATGACTTATAGCTTATAGCGGATGGTTGAGACTGATAGCTTATAAGCTCATTGAAGTGTTAGGTAAAATTAGCGGTTTAATTAACTTATAAATGTAAAATGACATAAATGATATTTAATATATAATTATTTTATTTTAAATTAAAATAAATTATAAGGGTTAAAAATGAATTTTAATTGAAATAATAAGGATAAAAAGGGAAGAAAAAGTAATAAGCTATAAGACATAAGCTAAAACGCTATTTAAAATAGCGTCTGAAAAATAAGCTATAAGCTAGTAAAATAAGCTATAAGCTCGTGATGAAAAGACCGTTACCAAACGGGTCTAAATTATCATATGAGCTTATAAGACATATGACATAAGCTATAAGCTCGAAAATATGTCTTACCAAACAGAGCCTAAGAAATAATTAGCCACAATATAAAACTCTTATTATTATAATATTTAATAATAATGATTAAATATGTATATCTTGAAGCACCAACCGTCAAAGACAAAGAGGGGGAAGTCGGGAAGATGAAACACCAGCCAGTCTATAACACTTTAGCATAATTAATTTTTAAAATTTTTTTGGTTATAATTCATATATAATTAATTGGGTTGGGTCTGTCTGGATCATTGGGTACTCATTTATTTTAGTTTTTACACTCTTATTTTTATTAATTTTGCCCCTAATTTTGTCTAGAATTCGACTATTAAATTGGGGGAAATACAAAGAAAATAGGAGTTGACCCCGGGCACGTGCCCGGGCTCACCGGGCTATAGAACCGCCACTGATTGATGTCACTTGAATCAAGATTTAATGGTCTAAAATCGTACTTACCAATTTTATTTTTAATTTAATAATTTCAAATATTTAACTAATATTTAAACCTTCATTCTTTAATTAAATATTTAGTAATACTCTCGTGTTTGTGTGCTCCTAACAAATATTGTTAAGAATTTCATATTTAGATAATATATTTTGAAAATGTCTTTATAGTAAAGAAAAACTTTACCTTACAAATTAATTTCGTAGAATTGAGTTAGGTTTAATCACATTTTTTAATATGGTATCAAGATTTTAATTTAAAAGCTGATAGACCATCTGCTATCAGATTTCCGCTATCAAATCACTCACTATTTAATTTCATGCTCTAAATATCCAATCCTAAATATTAAGAGGTATGTTAAGAGTCTCACATTAAATAATATAGGATGTGAACATATTCTTATAAATGGAGAACAATTCTTATTCTATAAGTGAAATTTGTAAGTAGAGTTAGATTCTACCATATTTCTTGACAAATGTAGTCAAAATTAGTCTCATGAATTCTCATCAACATATTATGCTTTGTCAATTTAAACTTGTCACATCACCACTTTTAATTTCAAAATCTAATTGACATAAAACTTAAATTTAAAAAAACAATTTTATAAAATTAATCAAGTGAAATTTTGAGAATTAAAATTACAATTAAGTCTTTAAAATTGTAAAATAGCTATATATATATATATATATATATATATATATATATATATATATATATATATATATATCATTTTTTATGAATATAAAACATTTATCTTTTTTTAGGAGATACAAAAGTCTAAAGTGTATTAATGAAAGCATTTTGTTTAGTCGTAGTCTCGTGGACGTGAAGCATTTAGGATCTATGAAATGAGCACGTTGCATGTCTCAGCAAGGAAATGTCTTATCATATCATCAGTGATTTGTGGCCTAACTTTTATGATACGCACATGAAGTTTTTGGTTTTAAACATATATGAATAAACTAGCGGGATACCCGTGCGTACGCACGGGTACTGGTTTGGTACGCGAATTTGTTTACATAATATATTTATTTTAAATCAAAATTAAATTTTGAATCAAATTTTTTGGATCGTAACTACCATTTTTTGTATATAAAATATTTAATTGTGAAATGACATCAATAACAAATAATTTTTCTAATATTTAATTGTGCAAATATTATTTTAATTGTATAAACTTTATTAATGACATATATTAATATAATATAATTATATTTTAAATCATTAAATTAAAGTTAATGATAAGTGACACACATTTTTGTATTTTATTTTATTCAATAACACACATTTTCAAGTATATTTTTAAATTTATTTTAATTGAAATAAATTTTTCAATAATAGACTATTTCTTGTATACCATTTTTGGATCGTAAATATTTGGATCATAAATACCATCTTTCGTATATAAAAATATTTAGATCAATAATAGATTTTTTCCCGTATACAAATATTATTTATGCTTAGGTATCATTTACAAAAATATCTGGATCAATACTAAATTTTTGAATATAAAAATATTTAGATAAATAATAGATTTTTTTTTCCATTTATAAAAATAACACCATTTATAAAAATACATGGATTAAATATATTTTACCCCGTACACAAATATTATTTTTTCAATAGAGAATATTATTGGTATTAATTATAATTTGTAATAGAGAATATTAAAACGTATTATAAAAATGCAGTTATCAAGAAAACTCAATAAAAATCTTTTCTTTTGGTTACAAATATTTGTATTAATTATTATTAATATTAGAGACTATTTTTAGAGACTATTTTAAATTTTGATTTTCGTTGCAAAGAAATTATGTGGCTGTGGAAAGTTGGTGTTACGTCTAAAAAATGTGGAGGAGATTTAAAAAAATTAATATTTATGACTCTTAATATAACATAAAAATATTAAAGAATATTTATGACTCTTAATAGAACATAAATAAAAATAAATATTTAAAAAATATTAAATAAATAAATATTAAAAGATATAAACTAAAAATCAACAACTTTAATACTTAGTCGGAAAAAATCAACAATTTAAAAGTATTAATAAAACAACCTTTTTGGGAAAGAATTTAATTGAGACCTTGGTTTCATTTGACAACTTATGAAGGGAATAATTCCTAACTATTTTGGAATGCAAATTATTCTGAATATCTCAATCATATCATATACAATAACAATCACAAATCTTCCCACCTACAACTTTCATCTCTCATTATGATTACATGAATGCCTTATGTCAAATATAAAAAGAGAGGCTATAATAGTGGCGAAACACCACTTTAATTCAAGTCTTCATAGCAGCTAATAATCCATACCACCCATGTTGTCAGGCATTGTAGGACTGTCTTTATCTTCTTTTGGGAGTTCAGAAACAATAACTTCGGTTGTTATCATCAAAGACGATACACTGCAGAAAAATGATGGTAAGCAAAGTGGTTATATAACATACCAAATACTTTAGTATCCACTGCTAATTTGTAAATATCCTACCTGGTTATGTCAACCAAGAAGGTCCTAACCACCTTCAATGGATCAATAATTTTAGACTTAACCATATCTACATATTCACCTAATTACAAAGCTGCAAGAAAAATAGTTGACAACATAATCAATAATAATAACACAAACAAAAGAAACTATTTAAACACGACAACAACGAAAAAGAAAATGGGGAACACTGACCTTTGTTGGCATCATAACCAAGATTAGAATTATTCTGTTCCTAAAGTTTTCCAGCAACAACAACACCTTCAACTCCAACATTAGATACAATAGTGTGCACATGTGTCTGCATTGTTTGTGATAAAGAGTAGTAAAAGAGTGAGCAAATAAGATTGAAATTGAAGTTTTGTTTTTTTTGCTAAACAATGGAGCTTGTATATATATATATATATATATATATATATATATATATATATATATATATATATATATATATATATATATATATATATATATATATATATAAATCTGTACCCAAACTAATGCAGAACCAACTCAATACAATAAAATCAAGACCAGCCCAGCAAGTTACAATTATCAGTCACCCCATCAAAGTTACATAACCAATCCTACTATCTTAATGTTTGACCATTGGGATTCTGCATATAGGATACCTACAGACCAAACATAAAACCAGGTTATGCATCATTTCATGAGCCATGATTGATCCTGTTAGTAACCTATAAAGATAAAATCATTGGATTATATTTTCATATATGCAAGTACTCTCTCTCGACATAAATATTAAAACTAAAAATTATATGTGTTTGGCCTACACTTACCAACAATGCCAAATAAAACACAGTATATAGCACCAATTATCGGTAGGGGATCGATGCAAAAAAGGCACCGAATTTGCGTGAAAGTGAGATGCCAAAAAAAATTTATTAGATAAGAAGCATAAAAGTTCAAGGTATTTCTCCATGCAAGAAATAAAGTCGAATATTGTACCTAAAATGTAAGCATACACAGATGTTGTAGTTCCAACAACAGAACTGAAAATGCCTTCAATGTAGGCATACACAGATGTTGATCCAAATAGATTCTACAATGTGAGTTTTGTGATGAGGAAATCATGACGACTTAAATACATTTATTATAGGATAGGTTTGTAATCCTGACAGTATCAGAATAGAAGATTGATGGCAAGGATCTGTCATGGCATACCCCCACAACGATAGAAACGAAAATTAAGATTGAACGCTTACTTGTAGTTCTTCAAAAATTTGCCATTACCGAATGCAAGCTGAGATAAGAAATCAACTCTGTGGAGATAAATTGCATGGCCATTAAAGACAATAGATCGTGTGTGCTTCACCAAATATGGGCTACCACACAGGATCCAAAAGATTTTTACAATTAAACTGTGGATAAACTTTGCCTATACACATTACATAAAGGAAATTATGCATCAGCATGCACTTATTGACAAACACCATATATACATGTAATAAATAGATAAAGGTAGTGAAGAAGAATACTCATAGCCTTGAAATCATAGGTAAGGCAGAAGACACCATAGCAATCAGGCTTACCCTTGGGATCGTGAGTTTGTGCAACTGGAACCTGCACTTGAATTAAAATCAAAACCACAAAAATCATATGATTACTACACAATAACAATTGAATGAGATGACAAGAGATCTCTTTCAGTTAATCATAGGTCATAGTTTCAAACCCAACCTGGGATATATAGTACGTAATTTCCCCCACCAAAGTTCACTTTTAGTAACGTCATCCATAAAGACGCCTTTGTCGCTAGGAGAAAGACCTGTTAACACCAGAAAGTGTTGCCAACGCTCCATCAGAAGTAACAAATGAACCTTTCTCATACTTGATAGCCTGCTCATACTGCTCTACACCAAATACAAACAAATTGCATTTGTAAAGAACTGCGTTTAAATAACAATACCCGAGTTCAAATTGCCTCTGATATACGACGTGCTTCAAACACTCCAACAGCAACCGTAAGCCACAATTGAGTAGTAGTGATAAAAGAATAAAGCAACTCTTGCTGGAAAGTAAAAATCTTGTTGTCACTCTAAAAATTCATCAACAATCTTGTTGTCATATTGTTTCTGCATGAAAAGTAAATAGTTATCAACCAATAGAGAAAAACTCATGGCACTCCCAAATCTACAATAATAATATTCAGAAGCAACAATGTCAAGCTTAGTATAATTTTTAAAATGAATAGAACATGCATATCAATCGCTTCTTGTTAGCGATACCGGCAAGCTTCTGTCTTTTTTCCTCCGCCGATTTCCAGAGCCAGTTAGTATTACCGCTTTGATGGAGCAGCGGCAGATGCAGTTGGACAACCTAAAGGAAGGGAATGGGAGAGTAAATTAATGAAAAGATAAAGATTGAGGAGAAAACTAAGAGGAACACTGTTTGATATGTTGAGGTCATGTGAATGCACTTGTACAACAGCATTATCAATTTGTCATTGTTTAAATAGGGTACCATTGAGACTCTGTTCCAAAACTACATCACATACATCATTAATGAGCAGATTTTGGCCTTAGCATTTAACAATGCATGGATTGAATTTGGGATTGAACCAGAAAACATATTGAAGCTTAAATCTCTGCAAGAAGTAAGAATTTATTTTACTATAATGTTCAAGTAATGGTCTTATGAGAACTGCAGCCCTGCATAAAGCTCAACCGAAACGAATAACAAACTGGTTCCCGAAGAAACAGGCTGCATCACCGACTCAAACCGCCACTTCCCACAAAATTCTGCTAACCAATCTGCATAACCACCACAAAAAGTTCTTGCAGAAAACAAAACTAAACAAAAACCAAAAGTCGGTTCAGCCAAAGTAAATAGTCTTTGTACCAAGATTCATGACACAACAATCTAACAATGAAGATTATAGAACAACAAAACATTGGTTGGAACTTGAAACATACCATATTGGAAAAGAACTTGCGACCGAGATCTCCTGAAACCCTAATCCCGTGGAAGGGTCGGATCTGGAAAAAAAATCATGTTAATGAGAATTGACAATGGATAAGGTCAAAAATCATCAAGAAAACAGCTGCAGGGCAAAAATAACCAAAACCCTAGTTCATCATTTTCCCAATTTTACAAACCCTTCAGAAATTATCAGAAGAACATTGTTCATCAAACATCAAAACCTCAAACACAGATAAATCTCAATATTCATAAAAAAACCTAAACAATTTGTTAATCATTTTCCTTAAAATCAAAACCCTTCAGAATCGTGAGAGAGGAAGAGAGATCAAGAAGAAAAACCAGAAATACCTCACCCGAGATTCAGATTCGTAGCTTTCGTCATCATCTTCATAGATCTTCAACCAACTCAACTCATTCATCTAAAATCGTTCAACATCGTTCATCACGAACCCAACAACATCAACATCACCATCATCGTGTTCATCATCGTCCTCAGCACTCAACAGAACAAACCGTGTCAGGAAAGAATACAAATTGCATCTGTAGGAAGAAGGAAGAAGAAGAGGGAGAAGGAGGAAGAAGAGAGAAAGTGAAGGAAAGGACGAGAAAGAAAGAGAAGGAAAGAAAGAATGATACCTGCAAACAGTGTATTCATTGGGAAGACCATGACTGCTATTGCTGTTTTGCAGAGGAAACTTTTCTACTTTTTCTCGTCCATATGCAACCGGTTTATGGGTTGAATAATATAAAATAATGGAGACAGCCAATGAATGGCACAAAAGGTACCAATTATGTAACTAATACCATCTAATTGTCTGACAAATGGTTACTTTGGACCTAATTTGCCCCCATAAGTGAGATTTGTCACCAAATAAAGCAAGGGTTAAATTGTATAATCCAGCACAGTTTTCTTTCTTATATTATAGATAATAAATAATACTACCATAGAGCTGTAAATTGAGTACGAAAATGTACCATCGGATATGCCCTAATGCCAACGGGAGTCACACTCCACAACAGATTCTATTCATCAAGAATAAAATATATTTAGCATGCCAATGAGTTCTCTTATGATGTGATTGCAACATGGATTAGCACTTAGGTTTAAAAAAATGATTAGCACTTAAACATGCCAACCTAGCTAGTTCAATCTTGTGGTGTACATGTTTTTATTAATACTTGAAAGAGAAAAATATAAAAAGGGATTTAATTTATGTTTATTTTAAAAATACTTTTTCTTTTTTTAATTTAAGTTATAATAAATTAATATAAAGTAAATGCAGAAGATAAAGAAATGAAGGAGAGAATTGATGTAAAAAGTTTGTATTAATTTCCTATAATAATTTGGTGGTTAAGTTCAGTCTTTATACTTGAATTTCTTTTATTATATAATTAAACAAATGCAAAATTATATTTGTCCATTAATTTTATTAAAGTGTTTCACTTTAATACTTTTCATCCACGTGAAATAAATTTAACTTAAGGGAAATTAAAAAATTTAGAATAGGACTAACACATACTTTCTTAATGTCATTTGAAGGGAATAGATGATGACAATGACTAATAATTTTACCGGGATCAAACGATTGTTTTGGTCTGTCAACGTGATTCTAATTGGTCTAAAGAAGAGCAGGGATATTTGTAAGACACTCCGATATTAAAGTAAGGTTCATAGTTAGAAAGCAAGTAAGTGGAATTAAAGTGAAATACCTTACCCTCTTGCGAAAGAGCGTATTTATAGTGTTCCCAATGTTGGGCCAAGGTCTGTTGTTTTGAGCTGGATTGTGGAGGCCCAAAACAGGATACTGCTAGGATTCTACGTGGTAGGGCAGAGTCAGCACGTAACCCCCATCCTGGATAAAGTTGTCTGCAAGACTCGGAAGAGGAGCGATTCCTTCGGAGGGAAATTGACCATATGCTCTTAGAGCGGCACATGGATGTGACGCCCCAAACAGCTACAATCATGTGGATTGTTCCGTTGGGCTTTCATGATCGCTTCGCTGGATTGGGCCCTGTCCGATGGTGGGTCAGCCAAAAGCCCAGTCCAAAACATGAGCCCACTAAGTCGTTGCTTATAGTCGAAGGAGTAATGACTTTGAGTCAACTCTTACCTCGGGGTAAACCGGGGAACCTCGGAAGCTTGTTGTGATGTCGAGCCTGCCTTGTTGCAAACGTTGCATGAAAGTTTCACTTAGCTTGGAAAAGTTTCCAGTACCGCAAGGGTCTTAGTGTGTACTATTTTAATATTAATTTAATTGGAATATTGAATTAATAATTAGAATTATTGAGGATTTTGTGAAAAATAATGGTTTATGGCATTTGGGCCATGTGAGGAAATAGTAAAAGAAGGGGGTGTAATATAGTAATCATTTTACTAATTTTATTATTATTTTTCATAAAACAATTGGATTTGGGAAACAAAGAAAGAACAGAGGTTTGGGAACGAAGAACGTGAAGGAGAACTAAAGAGGGAGATATCAAAGATCAAGAAATCTCGTCTAAGGTAAGGGGAGACTCTCCATTTAATCTTTATTATCGTATCATGGATGATAGTGTGGATTAGGAGTATTGTTTGGGTAATTGATTCTATATTCTGGATTTTCGGTTTGTGTTCATCATTTAGATTGAATCTATATTTGTTAAATCCCTAATAACTGAGTAGATTTAGGGTATGGTGAATGAAATTGATTATAGGATCATATACTGTGATTGTTGGATGAATTCGTATGCTGTTAGGATGTGAATTTTCTAGTTTTTAGACCCAAATCGCAGACTGTGCAGGTGAAATCGCGAGGAAGACGAATGGGTAAGTTGCAGATTCTGTGAACCGCTGCCCATTTACGTATGATACGCGTACGGTACGCGTATGGAGGGGATGATATGCGTATGATACGCTCCCCAAGTGTGCATCACGTTGCACCTTCTGCTCATACGCGTATGGTACGCGTATGGTGTCTAGCAGATACGCGTATGGCATGTTGGTACGCGTATGCATGTGTTTTGTGTGGATTTCTGATTCTGTCCATACGCGTATGGTGTGTATGTTTGTCTGAAAATGTGGTTCTGCTCATACGCGTATGGTACGCGTATGGTGCGTGTGTTGTGAATTTTTGGTTCTGTTGGTACGCGTATGGTACGCGTATGGCCAACGTGACTTGCAGATTTTTGCTGTTTTGTGATTTTTGAAGGTTAATGGCGTGTAACTTTCGAATTGACGAATCTGTATGATTTATTGTTATATGATTTTATTGAATGATGCAATTGTATATATATATATATATATATATATATATGAACATACTTGTTAATGATGATGATGATGATGAATGATGATGTATGAGTATAGATGATGCTACTCATAGTGAGATGATGATGTTGGTATGTTATATATATGTGTTTGCATGCACTCATAATCATTGTTGAGGGCTGTATCCTAAAGATGAGAGGATTCAGTGAAGGGCAAGATTCTCATTGTGTGGAATTTGTGCTGGAAGGGCCGTATCTGGATGATGATAGATCGGTCGGTGGGTTTTCCCATTGATGATGTTGGTACCACATGCATTGTGTCAGTTGCATACATATGCATAATTTTTATAACATGATTTATGTATGTTATGTGATGATATGACGTTTGTGGATGTGTGATGACGATTTGTCTGAATATGAAACAATTGGGTGAATGGTACAACTATGATATGTTATTATTTATGATGCAATAACATTGGTTAACTGTGATGAGACTCACCCTTACTTGTTGTCATTTTCAGATTGAGGATAGCGGCGCGACTTGGTGAGGATTAGCTCATAAGTCAGTTTTTAGTTATTGTCTCGGTGTCATGCTCTGGTAGATGTAACACTGGGAACGCGATTGTTTTGAGTTTCGATTATAACTCTATTTGTTTGTGTTGTGTGAGTCTGATACATTAATGATGAATGTTGACTCGATGATTTAATTCCGCTGTGTAAACACGATTTTAATTGATGAGTTATAATTCCAGATGTTTTCAGTGAATGCATGACATGTGCCGAAATGTGGCTTTCTTTTATTTTTTGAATTGTGACGCCTCTTTACGTGTTACTCTGATTGTTATTTGTTTTATTGCCGCAGGTTATTAGAGGGGTGTTACATGTACGAACTCGAAGATGAGGGCGCTGAATCTAACGCCCGTTTTTAGTTTAATTAATTATTTATTGTGTGTTTTGTGAATTATTTGCTAATTATGTAATTAGTTGGCTTTATGTTATTTTTGGGAATTAGTAGTAATGGCATGGTTAGACTACTAATTATTGGGCCTAACTTAGAGTTAGTGTTAGTAAGTGAGAGGTGTTAATTAGTGCCCATTAGTAATAATAAGTTAGTAAGTTTAACAAAACATGAGAATTGGGAAAATAGAAAATTAGAAGATCATTTGGTGAAAGAGAAGAGAAAGAGAGAAGAGAAGAGGAAAGAAGTTAGGGCAAAACCCCATTGAAGCTAGAGTTGTCTTCAATCCAAACCAGAGTAAGGGTGAGATTCTTGCATTATAAGGGTTTGTATGATGATATGTTATAGTGGGGATTTGATTTTATGCTTTACTCTCCATGTTTGAATGTTAATTGCAATTTTGATGTTGTTGATGAATGTTGAAATTGGTGAATGAATTGTTGAGCAATTGATGCAATTGGTGTTTGTTTATGAATAGCTATTTGATACCAATGATAGACCTGAAAAATCATAACTTAAAATGATGTTTTGATATGTAAGAGTTGATTTTTTGGAGTTTTAGGGAATAAAACTCGTAATAGTAAAATTGCAAGATTTTGGTTTTGGTTCAGTGATGTAATCGGTTACATGTTTTGGGGTAACCGGTTACATCCAATAAAATTGGGGTTTTTGGGTTACTGGCTGTAAGGTAACCGGTTACATGTTTTGAGGTAATCAGTTACATAGTTCAAAATTTGTGTAACAGAGGCAGATTCAGGAGATGTAATCGGTTACATCCTTGAGGTAACCAGTTACATTGCTGAAGCTGACAACTTTTCCAAACTTTGAAAATTCGTATCTTTTAACTCGGGTGTCCGTTTGACGCACCGTTTGAACCTTTGTAAAATTGAAATAAATTCCTATCTAATGAAATTGACTTGAATAATTTTTGAGAACTTTTCTTGAGTTGTATTTTCCGAATATTGTGATATGTTGTGAAGTGAAATAATGTTGTATGATGATAAGACATAGTGACGTGATTTAGAAGTGATGAATTACTATAAATAGTAATGATATTGTTGTTGTCGTTGAATTTTGGCATAGATTGACGTTATGATGTGTGGTGAATGTGTATTTTGTGGATGTGCATCATTTAGTCGCATCCATTGCATAAGTGACTATTAGCATGAAAATGGAAACGACGATGGCCTGAAAATGGCAACAATGACTATTAGCCTGAAAATGGCAACGACGATGGCCCAAATGGAAAATGTTTGAGACGGGAGTTTTACTCCAAATGGTACCACATGCATATGCATAATGTTGAGTTGCATTTTGAGTCATTATGTTTATGAAATGAATATTATAATTGGTTGATCACATAGTCGTGAATTTGAACATGTTGTTATGGATGATTAATAACCTTGTAGTTGTGATGCAAGTTGCTTAAAGATGAGAAATGGTGAAATGTGTATGGTCTTATCTTTGCTATAAGTATTATCATACGTTCCTTTATACTGTTTGATATCTCACCTCTTCTGTTTGAATGTTACCCTTTGTTGGTAACGTGCAGGTAACCAAGATGAGTAGCCGTTGTCGTTAGTAGCTCGAGTTGGTGTCCTTTGCTCTGATAAGTAGCACTCAGGGGAATTGACGCTTGTTTTGTTTCATTTTGTTATGTTTATGTTGGATTATGATGTTGTATTTTGAAGAAGTTTGTGTCTTGTGTTTTCGTGTTGGACCAAAATGCTATTATTTGAAGTTTATGACTTTATGAATTCCGCTGCATTGTTTTAAAGTTGATTTGGTTTTGAATGACCAGTGGGTTATGAATTCTCCCCATTGATATGTGTTATGTATCTTTATTAATGAGCTTGTATGTGAATATGTTTTAAGTTGATAAATGTGACGTCTCAAGTATGTTGTTTCAATAGACAATCTATAATATAAGAAAATTAATGGTTGTGGAAAAGTCAAAAATACTCTTATTTTATTTTTTGCCACCACATAAAAATTGTGGTTTTTTGGTCTTTGCACCATAAAGTTCTTAATTTTATTATTAAAATAATACAACTCTTATATTTTATTAAACTTATCAAATCTCTCTCAATTCTCTATTTTTTTTCTCTTTCATCACTCTCTTACTTCTTTTTTCCACAAAAAAAATCTATTATTGATATACATTTTTTGATATACCAAAAATGGTATTTATGATCAAAATATTGTTTAGTCAAAAATGATATACGGGAAAAATTTATTCAAAAAATCTATTATTGATCTAAATATTTTTATATACGAAAATTTAATAATGATCCAAATATTTTTGTAAATGATACCTAAATAAAAATAATATTTGTATATGGAAAAAATCTATTATTTACGAAAAATGTTATTTATGATCCAAATATTTTTATTCAAAGAGGATATACGAGAAAAAAATCTACTATTGATCTAAATATTTTTATATACGAAATTTACTATTGATCCAAATATTTTTTGTAAAAATGAAGTTTGTATACGGGAAAAACATCTATTATTGATCTAAATATTTTTATATACGAAAAATGTTATTTATGATCCAAATATTTTTTATTCAAAAATGGAATCGGCCAAAAAATCTATTATTAATTTAAATATTTTTATATACGAAAATTTGATATTGATCCAAATATTTTTGTAAATGACACCTAAACAAAAATAATATTGGTATATGGAAAAATATATATTATTTACGAAAAATGGTATTTATGATCCATATATTTTTATTCCAAAATGGTATACGGGAAAATAATCAACTATTGATCTAAATATTTTTATATACAAAATTTACTATTGATTCAAATATTTTTGTAAAGGATACCTAAACAAAAATGCGGTTTGTATACGGAAAAAAAATTCTATTATTGATCTAAATATTTTTATACACGATAAATGGTATTTATGATCAAATATTTTTGATCCAAAATTGGTATACGAGAAAAAATCTATTATTGATCTAAATATTTTTTATACAAAAATTTAATATTTATCCAAATATTTTTGTAAATGATACCTAAATAAAAATAATATTTGTATTATTATTCACGAAAAATGTTATTTAAGATCCAAATATTTTTTATTCAAAAATATTTTTATACACGATAAATGGTATTTATGATCAAATATTTTTGATCCAAAAATGGTATACGGGAAAAAATCTATTATTGATCTAAACATTTTTTATACAAAAATTTAATATTTATCCAAATATTTTTATAAATGATACCTAAATAAAAATAATATTTGTATTATTATTTACGAAAAATGTTATTTATGATCCAAATATTTTTTATTCAAAAATGGTATACGGAAAAAAATCTACTATTGATGTAAATATTTTTATATACGAAATTTACTATTGATCCAAATATTTTTGTAAATGATACCTAAACAAAAATGAAGTTTGTATATGGAAAAAAATCTATTATTGACCTAAATATTTTTATATTCGAAAAATGGTATTTATGATCAAATATTTTTGATCCAAAAATGGTATACGGGAAAAAATATATTATTGATCTATACGAAAATGTAATATTGATCCAAATATTTTTGTAAATGATACCTAAACAAAAATAATTCAGAAAAAAAATTATTATTTACGAAAAATTGTATTTATGACCCAAATATTTTTTATTCAAAAATGGTATACGGGGAAAAATGCATTATTGATCTAAATATTTTTATATACGAATTTTACTATTGATCCAAACATTTTTGTAAATGATACCAAAACAAAAATGAAGTTTGTATACGGAAAACAATCTATTATTGATCTAAATATTTTTATATACGAGAAATGATATTTATGATTAAATATTTTTAATCCAAAAATGGGGTTTTGGCTAATATGCATAAGGATTTACTTATGCACCATGCATAAGCCTACATAAGCCATTAGATCATGTTTTTAATCCAGTATTGAGTATTGAGTGGTGAGTATTGAATATTGAGTAATAACAATTGATGTCTATAATTTGATCCAAGGGTCCATAATAATCTATGCATGGTGCATAGATTTTTATCTATGCACGGTAACTGCACCCCAAAAATGGTATACGGGAAAAAAATCTATTATTGATCTAAATATTTTTATATACAAAATAATTAATTATTTATCTAATTTTTTTAAAACTTTTTTATTTAAAATAAATAATGTATCCAAATTCGCGTAACCGAACAGAACTCGTGTGTATGCACGGGTTTGTTACTAGGTTATATAATGAACTTACTTGATTTGCAATGTTGAGTTGAATATATAAATACTCTTGATTAAATTATTGTCGGGTATAATCTTATAAATTAGAATCGTTGCAAGGGCTACAAAAAGTGTCAAAAAAATTCTCACATAACTTATTGTCATGTATAACTTGTATTATTATATTTAGTAATATGTCACCTATCTTGTTTGAAAATGACTTTTTTAAGAGGGAAAACATCATAGGCTCTCTTTGTTAAGACAATTTTTTGAGCTTATAGCTTATGTCTTATGTCTTATAAGCTCATATGATAATTTAGACCCGTTTGGTAACGGTCTTTTCATCACGAGCTTATAACTTATTTTACTAGCTTATAGCTTATTTTCCAGACGCTATTTCAAATAGCGTTTTAGCTTATGTCTTATAGCTTATTACTTTTTCTTCATTTTTTATCCTTATTATTTCAATTAAAATCCATTTTTAACCCTTATAATTTATTTTAATTTAAAATAAAATAATTATATATTAAATATCTTTTATGTCATTTTACATTTATAAGTTAATTAAATCGCTAATTTTACCAAACACTTTAATGAGCTTATAAGCTATCAGTCTCAACTATCCGCTATAAGCTATAAGTCATCCGTCATCAGTCATAAGCTATAAGCTATCAGCTAGCTTATCAGTCAACCGCTATTTTTACGAAACAGACCCATAGAATAATTCAATATGATATTAAGATATACTCCCTCCGTCTCATAATAAATGTCCTATTTGAACAATGCGCGGTTTTTAAGAAAATGATTGGATGTGTTGGTTTTAGTAAAAAAGTTAATGTCATTTACTAGAATACCCCTATTAATAGTAGTTGAATAACGTGAAAATTACTAAATAGGGGTATAATAGTGGAAAATTAATAATGATTGATGCATTGGAGTTGTAAATGGACAATTAATTTGAGACAAGGAAAAAATGCAAATGGGACACTTATTATGAGACGGAGGGAGTAGCTTCTAAAGAATAGTAACTTGGTCTTTAAGAAAACAATCTGGTCTTGTATCCGAGAGATAAAAAATGTTGGCTTTTTTTAGTATTAAGCAAAGAGCTATGCTATCTTTACACTAGATTCTTACACCAAATAAATCTACACTGTATATATTCAACAAACTTGGTGTTGCACAACTACCAAAGTGGAATAAAAAATTAGTAAAAAATTAATTAGTATATATTCTTTGAATAAAATACGGTGTAAATGTATTAGTTTTAGTGTATTAATAGTATTTCACTTAAGCAAAGCATAAGGTTTAACAAGGTACTTTTGATGATCGACAAATAAAACTTATTATCTTGATCGTCATCAAAGAAAAAAGATACAAAAAGCGATCAAAGTGATTTAACGCCTCAAAGGAATTAGATTGAAAAATAATTTAAAACACTAATAATTGATTATACCATTTGGATAATGAATTATAAAAACTTTTGCTTGCTCTCTGTCTTAAATCTCGCCCCATAATCAATTATGTCTCTCATTATAGTTAGTAATCGGTTATAATCCTTGTACGATGAATTATGATTCATATGAGGTCAAATATTTCCTAAAGTACATTGAATAATCGATTATGATCTCATAATAATCGATTATGGGCCTTGAATGAATCAAATTAATCATTTTATATATATTTAAGAATTCATGACACCTCAAATATATAGTATCATATAGAATGTGATAGAATGTTTGAAAATTACATTAGTTAAAACCTTTATAATAATTCCCTTTTCCTCTTATTCTGATTTATCTTTTATATACACTATTTTATTTTGAGAATGTTTCTACTATATAATTACTATTGTGACTTTTGAACTTAGGCTTATCTCATCTAGAGGTGTTCAAAACCAAACCAGTCCAATAGAAAACCCCAAACCAAACCAAACCGAAACCGCAAAAGACCGCATTTGGTTCGGATTAGTTTGGGTCATCTTTTAACAAAACCGCACGGTTCGGTTTGGTTTGCGGTTTGTATTTTGTAAACCGAACCAAACCGAATCAAACCGCATTATGTTACAACTTAACTTTTACTTAACTCACATCCAACCCAAACTTAAATCTATTACACCTTAGCCTTATGATTACGAATAATTTTATCATTCTTACACATGATTTGAATTTCAATCTTCTCAAATCTCTAATAGCATTATCGCGCATTCTTTACCACATTCATCTTCCCTCTTTTTCTATAATCTCTACTCTCTTATATTCTTTCTTTTTCACCTTCTTATTTTTATGCAAATGTTCCCTATTTTAGTTTTGTTTTTATCGCACATTTTCTTCTCTAATCTCTCAACTCTTTTGTTTTTTCTTTTTCACCTTCACTAATCTCTCGTCTCTTCTATTTTTTTTGTTTCATTTTAATAATTTTTATATTGTTTTATACTATTATTTTATGTTTATTATTTCACTTTTGTCTAATTAAATTTTACATATTAAATAGAAAGTTGTTGTCAAAATATGACGAGTTTTGTTGTTATTTGATAGTGTATAAATGTCTAAATACAAAGTTATGTTGTCATCTATATGTATATGTATGATTCAATAAAATATTTGTAAAAAACCGAACCAACCGAACCGAACCAAACCGCATTAGTTTGGTTTGGTTTGGTTCAGTTTTTTTTAAAAGCCAACCGAATCAAATCAGACCGCACGATTTTTTTTCTTGCTGTTTGGATGATTTTTTTCGTCAAATTAAACCGTCCAAACCGCACCGCGAACACCTTTAATCTCATCAACACGTGAGGTGTAATACTAGAAATTTCTTATTGATCTCACTGTAAACAAAAAGAAGAAAAATCTTTTGAATTTGTAAGGTGTAGAAGTTGCACGTCGAACATAAGTTAAATGGTTACAAGTAGAACTTGTTTAGAAGCTCGTTGTTAGTGAAATCTTAAGATGCTCTCCTTAGAATTAGAGGTAGACTAAATGATAGTATATCTTATCTCTACTCTCGCTTACTTTCAGTATTTTTTTTTTCTACTATTTTCTCTCCATCTTTTTCTTCTTAAAATATTTCTATTATTTTTTTAACGCTTTAAAAAACAAAATTTGTATATCCAAATACACGATTTATCTTCGGAAATTATTCTGTAGATATATCTGTGAATTTTCTTGAGAAATTATTAAATAAAATAAACTTTCCTGTGGAATAAGATTTTAAAGAAAATTCCGTAGAAATACTTGCAGATTTTGTTGCAGAATGTATATTTTGAATAAAAAAACCGATTTATATTAGAGAATTCGCAGGTAAATTCGCATGAAATTTTTATGCAGATTTTGTTGCAGAATTTCTTTTAATAAAAAGCAAATTACGTTACATAATTTGCTGAAAAATTTTCTGTGGATTTTGTTGCGAATTTTCTTTTATATTATATTTTATTATTTTTAAATTAAAAAATAATTTAAAATATTTTTCTTTTAAAATAAATTATTTTTTTCCAAAAAAATTTAATACAATTTTATTTTATCTTTTAAAAAAAAATTATTTTAATCTTGTAAAAAAATAAGTGAAAAGTCATATTTTGGTTTTAAAATTTATATTTTATATTATTTTTTTCAAAAATTTAATATAAGTTTATATTTTTTAAACTTAATTTTTAAATTAAAACATAACCATAAATTAATTGGACCCGTCGTGATCATATCATATTTAAAATATGAGTATTCAATTTATTCTTTCATCATAATCATAAAATATGAGTATCCATTAATTAATTCTTTCATCATAATCATAAAATATGAACAATATTATGTATGGATACAAATGCACATCAGTAATGGCAGACATGAAATCTACAAATGAAGAAAGGAATCAAAATACCTTCCATTTAACATGGGTTCCATCAACTTTGAAAAGAATATAACTATAAGTTGTTCATTGTTGATAAGTCTGTGGATTATATATGATCTTAGAAATAATATTCATTCATAGCATCTTCTATGAGAAGATATACCGATAATATACTTTTATTTCTTATAACAAAAAGGAAAAATCCGATAATATACCTGATAAATTTCATGGTCAAATGCCATCAATTTCCCATATTTTTGTTGCCATTGAAAAAAACTCAATTTTTTGTTAGCACGAATGTTGGAATTAAATTCAAAGTTTTGAGTAATTCTTAATCTATTTTAATAAACAAAATTCAATTAAGTTGATAGAAATATCTTGTTCTTCACTCTTCACTTGAGTGAATCACCAATCTTGATGCAAGATGATTATCGCTGTATAATGACAAAGAAAGAAGAAAAAAAAATGGGAAAGAAAGGTGAAATAGGGTTTAACATAAAATAAAAGAAGAGATTTTTTTGTAGAGTTTCTCTCTCTCTCTCTCTCTCTGCTCTCAAATTGAATTTTATTCTTTGTAAGTGCAAATGTTCAACTCCTAACAATAATAGGAGTTACTCTCTATAGTTTTAGGTTGTTTTCTCCCTAAGTCAAAGCCCAAAACTACAAAAGTCTAAAATATATATTTTGGTCTAAATCGAAATCATGTGTCAAGCGACATGTTTCGACACTTCGTGATCTAATACAACTCGACACACATTAGACTATTTCGACACGCCCTTATTCCTGTCGAGCAATATACTGCTTCGTCACAATGAATTACAATCTCAATAACAAACAAGTTAAGCACGAAATATTTGGAACTACATTCATATAAATTTGCCTTTTTCTTAAGTCTCTAAAATAAAGAGTTTAATAGGTATATATAGAGACCACTTAGACAAATCGGAGATATTGTTTTAATAATACAAATTGAATTTCTAACAAAAAAGGTACAAATTTTGCACTTCCGACGCTTCACTCTTCGAATTCCACCGATAAGTGGTATTAAAGCTATAGTTCGATTTGGTGGAGAACAGGAACTGGATATAGTGTTGGATCCTGTTGTAAAATGTGATAGAATGACATTTATAGAAAAGATTATTGAGTTCAAGTATGAGTGGTTAAGTCTCCTATTAACTATGAATAAGTTGACTCTTGAATTTATAAAAAAAGACATATATATTTGATGCATTAAAATTTTAGATAGAGATATAATATCTTTTTATGGTTTTAGAATATTGAAGTTCTTAATGCTTCTAACTCTCTCGGACTCCCAAACATTAACCTATTCTGCTAATAAGTCACACATCTCTTTCGAACTTCCTAAAAACATGGCATATGTGTTGAAAATTTTACATCCTCTGGTCCATGTAAACTGATAGTTGATGAGTGGAAGATCAATTAGATTCACTTTTTTAAAAGCTTATGATACATAAGTTTAATATTATTTTATGAAATGTATCAAATAGGTATAAAAATATAAAATTTTGCCGATTGATCAACGCAATAAAAAATTGTAATTTGATAATCAATTTTTTAAAACTTTAAATATGATTTTATTCTACTCAAAATTTCTAATTACAACATCCATAACATGTGTCTAAGTTAACAAGACCCTATTTCTTAACTCAAATACAAATTTACTTGAAGTTGTAAACAAATTTGGTTGAAGAAGAAAAAGGCTGAAAATCGGTTCAAACAAACAACACAAGCTCTGCAAACCAAATAGAAGCTCACAAATTGTGTGGGCCAAAATTGAGCAATAGGATATATATACATGTTGGTCCTCTTAATATATAGGGTTACTTTTCATACCCTTACGTAAAAACATAACACACACAACTTGTATAGAAGTATACTTAACAAAACACAATTTTATTTATAAGGATATTTTTAAACGGTATAAAATTTACATTTACTTTAGATGTGTACATATGAATGTGTTTGTTTCAAGTTTAAAAATTTATATGGATAAAAGAAATAGAATATCCATATTTATTACAAGATTGAAAAAACTATTCCTCAATATAAAGATTTTAAAGAAATTCTTTTTTTTTTATAATAATTTTCATTATTCTCATAAAATTATTTTTATGTTAAAGGATGTGGATAAAGTGAATTTTTCATGAAATTTATGCTTTAAAAATAAATAAATTAAAATTATAAGTTTTCTTTAAAATAATAAAATATTTATCAAACAGATTTTAGAAAAAATTCCTTAAAATAAATTTTCTACACCTACTTTTCCGGGACAGTAATTTTAGAAAATAAATTTTTACACGGTGAAACAAACGCCCCCTTACTCTATTATTTCAAATATTACATACTTTTTACATACTTTAAAAACTTTTAACACTATACATGTTGTGGATTAATATAAAAATTAATAACTCAACATTCGAGAGTTCTTTTTTAAAACATAAATCTTAATCTATCATACAATACAAAAATTATCTTAATTGTCTTACTTTTAAGTTGAAAAAAAAAATTAATAACTATACTCCATTGAAACGACAGACGAATTGTTTTTTATTTTTCTTTTTGTAATAACGCCTCAACTATTTTATTTTAAAATTTTTTGATTTATAAGTATTAATTTTTTGTTTATATTAATATGTTAAAATAAATAATATTGTCGAGAATTAAACTTGAGACGAATAACTTACACTCAATTGTTTTATCTATAGTTGTCAAAATAGGCTACCCGGCCCATTCAGGATCGGCCCTGTGCTTTTTAAGATTGGGCCAAAAAAGTCCTATTGTAATATGGGTCTCAAAATTACTACCCGAGTCTGGCCCTATATGGGCTTCGGGCTATCCGGCCCTAAATGGACTTTTAATTAAAATAAAAAATCCATAATATTTATTATAAATAAAATAAAAAATTATATTATTTTAAACACAATACATTTTTAAGTACTATATTATCTTTTATAAATACTATAATGCGTTTTTAAATACAATACATGTTTAAATTGTAGAAAATAATACTCAAATATTTAATATAAGAGAAACTAATAGAATACGAGAAAATAATGTTGATTATATTAATGTATAATATTTAAAAGAGAAAGATTGAATATAATAGAAACACAATTTTGTTAAGTGAGAAAAATCAATGTTATATATATAGTCCTGAATACATTGCTCCACACTCCGTGTGAACTTACAAGGTTTTCCCTCAAAGTTAATTGGACGTAGGTGAAAACTTGGTTAAAGGTTGACATGTGGCCAACCCACTGCGGCCTTAGAAGTGGCTAGCTACCATATGAGTTGACCTTTAATTCCATTTTTAGTGGTTTTGCCACATTCTTTACATGTGTGCTTTGCTTTATAGGGTTTTGATTGTTGTAGTCGTACGCTCGTGGAATTTTCAACATCAACCCTAAGTCTTTTTATTGGGGTTTAATTTCACAATCTTCGGGGCGAACCAGTCACAGTCAATGCTGAACGTTTGACCAATGATGTTTGAGGTTTGAGATGGACCAGTGAGGCTACAACGACCATGGTGGCTGCCAAGGGTCTGCCAAAAATGCAGTTGTAGACACTCTTGCAAGGGCCTACAAGGAATTGCGAGCTCATGGTTCAGAAGTCCCTTCATTATCTTACAGATATGATCAATTAAACATACCTCCACGTGTGGGTTGTCGTACCAGTAAAGGCTTGTAAGTACGACCATTTATACGACCACAAATTTTTCCTCTCGAGGCCCATCTTCTCAAACAACTCAAAGTACATTATGTCGCATAATTTTCCACTTTCGTTCAGGATTCAGAAGACGTCGAAATTCTCGAGCGTAGAAATTATGATAAGGGTAAAATTTCATGCGAGTCCCTTCAACTTTCTCGCGATCCTAGAACTCAAGCATTGGCTTGTCATGGACCTTGGTTGGTGTGCCCCCATCCTTCTTATGGATAACCATTAATTCAACAATTTTTCTCTTCATCGTCCCCTTGGACGGGTATTCACCCAGGACGCCTCTCTAGTGATAGCAGCATTATGCTGGCGCTTCCCTTTGCTTGCTCCATTATCTTCACTAGTGCCCCCCTCTCTATTGGTCACGACATCCATAACTTTTGAGAAGGACTTGCTCTTGGGTGACTCTTTCTCGTCGTTTTTTCCGCCCTAGACATATTCGGATAAACGACCGCTCTTTATCAACACTTTGATGGAGTATTTCAATAAGATACAGTCATCAGTATTGTAGTCGTGGCCTTTCTGATGGGGAAGGGGTTTTTGACTCCGCCCTTCCGAAACTCCCTGTTGGTTCACTCTAGGTAAATGTTCTCTCGTGAGGCATTATGAGGAGTATATTTATCGTATTGACCATGGCATCCTCGGGCGGACTCATCTCTCTGCCTGTGAGAGTCTTTCTTGGATGAGCGACCAGAGTTTGCATATGCTGCTCATGGGTTATCGAACCAAGTGTTAAGCTTCTCCTTAAGGTTGATGAAAGGTTAAGCCCTATTCAACAACTCTTTCACAATATGAGCCTCTCTTCGTACCAAACTTTTTATGAATGAGCTATCTCGTAACAGACTATTCTCAAATATCTAACATTTTAGACCCACTTCAACCCCTTATACTTCCACGACCACTTGTGTGAAACGATCGACGTAAGCTATCTTTCTTCCCTTGTGTTGTCTCTCTTAGGATAGCTATCGTCACTAGCTGACTTTTTGGGCCGTGAAATGAACTAAAAAGCTTTCACATAAATCGATCCATGACTCAATTCTCCCATTCGGAAGAGCTTTGAACCACAGTCTGACAGATCTCATCAAATTTAATGCAAATAATTTACACTTAGAATCTTCATCAATGTGGAAGTAGTTCAAACACTCAACGACAAGTTACATATGCTCGTCGGGATCTCATTCCAGTTATACTCATCCATCTTAGAAGGTTTCTCTAGTGTCTTAGGTATTTTACTATCTAGGATGCAAGCGAAAATGGGATACTTTTGCGGGGGAGTTTGACGCTTCTTGCTATTTTGGTGATTATGCAATTTCGGAGCTTTGTCTCTACGTGATGCGGTCGGCTCGAGAATGACATTTTGGTTTCTCTTTGAAACGGCTTACCGCACATTGTTTCCTTTCGGGGGAGTGTTGTGCAAGCTTTCTTCAAGGCGAAACAATATTTCTTCTATTGCCTATGAGTTTTGTGGCAGAACAATGGTGTACATACTATTCAATAACTCATTAGCGCCTTGTACTTTAATATTAGCCTGTAGTAATTGGAAACTAGGAAATGTTTTAGGCTGTGAAGCTGGTGGTTCTACCAGAGGTCTGAGCAAAGGTACTAGAGTAGATCCCGCGATTTGAGGAGCTTGGAGTATATTTGGATGCAATAGAGTGTCTACAAGAACTTGATCTACAGTACCTTGAGGAGGAGGAGGCGACTGAGTTATCACCGCTTAAGCACGAGCGAAGGCTGCTTTTCTTAAGACGGTGTAACGAGTATCTTTAGATCCAGTATCCTTGGAAGGTTTGGAAGTCAAGAATCTGGAAAATCTGAAAAATCATGGTTTATCGACTACCCGAATAAGTCGAAAGCAGTGGATCTAGTGTTTGATTTTAAGAACTTTGATGTGATAAGTTGAGGAGGTTTCGAATTGATGGATTGAAAAAGGATGTGTGATCATGGAAAACGCAAGAATTAGAAGTCGATTTTCACATACGGTGCCATTGTTCTATTATGGAACCAGAATTGATCGTAGAACTGGTAGTGGCGAGGGATAACATTGGATCTAAGCCTCAGATGCGGTGGAGGACGGGCTGAACTGCAAGATTAGCACTCCAATGTTCAATTCAGTATAATAAAAGGAGAAGAGTGATTGACATTTGAATTTGAAATTGTGTATATAAAATTAGCGCACACACTCTTTATATAACGGGATGATTGTAACAACCTGTTATTCCCTAGACGTGTGATGCAAGGAGTCGTTGGATGTATCCTAGCCCTGAATCTCTTGTACTCTTCCATAGGATAGTTCCATTATGCTACGAGCAATTCGAGTGAATCATTGCTTCTTTCGATTGGTCGGCCGATGGCCATTATGGTCGGCTAGAAACACTATCCTTATGTGCTAAAGTAAGTAAACAATTTCTTATACTTTACTACATGTATAATTATATTTAACAAATTAAATATACTTTAATTTTTGTATGCTAGATTGTGTGACAAATGGATGAACTAAGAAATCCACTACAACATCTCATAGAATATCACTCATGAATAGAAGACCCACAACTTTATTAATGTTCAATTATTTTTTAAATTTAACTTATTTGGAAGTCTTATCTTGGTTTAACTCACAATGCCCTGAATAAGAGAAAGAGCTTAGGGTGTTACGACTCATATATGATTTGTTTCTTTATTATTGAAATACATTAAATGGATAAGGTCAAACTCCAATTTGATGTCTAATATGATATACTAGGACAACTAAGGTGCTTTCAAGATTATCAAAACATGATTCCAACATCGACAATAGCATATAACATGTAATTACTTGTAAATCTCTCTCTTTATATAATACAGTTATCATAGTGCTTTTTAGACATACATTTTATTCAAATGTCTATCATTCTCTTATACTTCCATAAGATATCTAGAGTTTGTTGAGATTCAACTGTTCGTCGTGCTTTACCTAGTTGATCCATTGTCTTCCGATGAGAATTTTTTTGGGTGACTTATTCCGGCATCATCATTTACTGCCATGTTCCAATCACCACTGTACTATCGTCACGGCGACCAGTGATTTTGGCGGCTACCCGAACTACATCTCCATAGACGGAACTATCTGCTCCAACTCTACCGTCGTTAACCATCATCTCACGCGCTCTGACGCGTCACCAAAGCTTCTGTGCGTGGTCCTCGCACTCCTATTTCCGTGCCACTAGAGATGTCGATCCCGACAACCTTTAGATGATATATCTATACCGCCAGAAACACCTCCTCCAGATCTGCCAGTTCCCAAAAGCTCGCCGCCCAACGCCTCTACACGCACCCACACACGCTGCCATCTCTTTATCACTAGGCGCCACACGCAATGTCAAGCTTCTCCTGGGCCAGGGGGAGCCATTGAAAGACCCGGGAAGATATCAATGACTTGTGGGTTAACTCGACTATCTTATAGTCACGAGACAACATAATACATTTGCGGTGAGTATTGTGAGCCAGTTTCTGTACGCTCCTTGTGATAGTCATTGGGATGCAGTCATTCGAATTCTTAGATATATAAAGAAAGCACCAGGAAAGGACTATTATGTGAAGATAATGGTGATGCTAAAATCATTTGTTACTCAGATGCAGGCTAGGCCAGATCACTTTCTTATAATAGATCTACGTCCGGATATTATGTTATGATTGGAAGTAATGTGATCTCATGGAGATACAAGAAACAAAATACAGTTGTACTATTTGGTGCTAAAGCTGAATATCATGATATGGCAGCAGCCAAGGAGCTTGCATGACTGAGAAATTTACTCCTAGTACTTAGGTTGGAAGATCTTTAGAACACCAAACTCATATGTGATAATCAAGCGGCACTCCACATTGCATCTAATTGGATTTTCCATGAATGAACCAAGCACATAAGAATAAACTGTCATTATGTAATGGACAAAGTATTTTCAGGAGAAATCACTACAGATTTCGTCAAATTTGAAGACCAATTGACTGATATATTTGCAAAGTCTCTTAGGAATTTTTGAATGGATTACATTTGTAATAAGCTCGACTTATATGACATATATGGTCCAGCTTTGAGGGAGAGCGTAAAGAATATTTATAAATAAAAAAGTCTCACATCGACTATAACATCTAATTAGCCGTAAGTTTCTCTATATATAATACAATATCCGTAGTACTTTTTAGACACATAATTTATTCAAATATCTCTCACTCTCTTATAGTTCAATAATGACAAAATCATGGAAACATGAATATATGGACTTGGATTAAGTAGAACAACAAAAGTGAATGTACCAACTCGATCTTGTGTCAATCGGTCTAATAATGTCTTAAAGAAAAGTTAACCAAAATTAATCCTTAAAATTATTAGTGTGAAGGAAAAACTTTAAGAGGAAAAAAAAAAAACACCCTTTAATAATTTACGACATAGTTAATGTATGCGCAACCATTTAAGTTATATGTAGTTACATACACAAGCAAAAACTTGTATTACAAGTTTGCAACATCACATCACAAAAGTACTGTTTATGGCAAGACAAGCAAATCTTTCAAAATTTTATATTTACAAATAATTAAACTTCCATGATACACAACTTTTTAAATTGTCCCTAGTGGAAGAAAAAAAACAGAAGAAAAAAAGAGAGGCTAGGTGCAATGTTGACATGTTCATTAGGCATCTGAATGACAAACATGGCATGTCATCACAACCTAAATAGCTCCAATTATGTGTATAAATATCCAAAAAGGTGAATGTTTGTATTTGTAGGGTTATGGGAGGGTCCTCATATTGTTGTTTTCACTGTCAATGAAAAGGAAAAAAGATTTGTGGGGTTAACTTGTTATGTCTCTCAAATCAGCTTACGTATGCACTTGGAGCCAACACTGTAAAATGTAAATTTTGATTTGGATTTGCCTTTATAGATCTGATTTGTTATAGTTGCTAAATTCTAAATTAATTTTAGTATAAAAGTGCATGTTATTTGCTACATGATTTCAGACATGTTTCCCTAGTTTTAGGCTTTGATTTTACCATGTCTAGAACCCTACAGAAAAAAGAGTACCTTATTTTTTTATCAATTGTACTCAACAATATTGAATGGAACAGAAGAACCAATGGAAATTAATAGTATTTTTCTTTTTGCATGAAATGAAGTTTTGTTTGTTTTTGCATGAGGCTAGCTAGTTGTATTGTGTGTCTTTACCAGGTGGTTTTTAGTTGTGGTTATTGTGGGCTTTAGTCCTTTTTTTGTTCTCATAAAAATTAAGCATATTAGGTGTGGGGGACAATTACATGAGGTTGAGGACATGGGTGTGAAATATTATGTATACCGACAATTAAGGTCATCTTTGAGGTAGCTATTATTGTAAGGAAGCAAAATTAAGAAGAGCACAAGTGGGAAATGCATGAATCCAAAATTGTACCATATTGAAAGAGGCAAACATCTACCAAAAGCAATGACTTTGTCATTCAATTTGTGATGCTAAAGTTTGTTTTTCTACCTCATAAAGTGAGCTTTGCCAAGAATATTGAGTGAGACACAATCTTAATATATATAAATCCAAGGTTGTCATGATGGCAACCCTAGCCACATGTCACCTTGGTAGTATCTCTAAACCAAATTTGCCACATGTCACATCGATAATAAATCTAAACAAAAATTATAATTTTGACTTTTATTAATTTAACTCTATATAAAAAATAAAATAAATAAATATAATAATCGTAATAATAATATAATATGAAATCACAAATAATAATAACAATTATATAAATATGTAATATATAATATCTAAATATATAAAACATTTGAGAAATAACTTATTTATGTAAAAATAAATTTTTCTTAAATTATATTAAAAACTCTAAATAACTTTTATATAATTAATTTATAATAGAGAAAAAATAAAAATATATATAAATACAATTTTAATTTATTTGCAGCAAATAAATATATTAAATAAATTTTTCTTAAATTATATTAAAAACTGTAAATAACTTTGATAATTTTTTTCTATTATGATCACACTAATTTTCTAATTTTTCTGTTTTAAATAATTTGAATAATGTTCTTTTTTTAGGTATTGCATAAAATAATTTGAATAATTTTATAATTTTTTCTGTTTTGGTTTTAATTTAAAAAATAAAAAATAAATTTTATTTTAATAATCACTAAAATTATAACTAATAATGATATGTAAGTATAAAATAAAATAAAATTTCATTTTAATAATTATTAAATTTTAACTAATACACTTTAATGATGAGTTTATCTTTAATATTTTTTTATATTATTAGTTTATAAAAAAATCAAATTATTTTTATGAATTTCTAAATTTGAATATTTTATTTTACAAAAATTTGTCTTAATTGAAAATTAAAAAATTCATAGGTTAGATTATATAATATTGTTTCTATAGTGTATATTAGTTATATTTTTTTTGTTTTTAAAATTTTATTATTTATATTTATACAAATTAATATTATAATATAAACTAAAATGTATTCATGTAATATTAAGAAAATATAATAATAATTATTTAAATTATTTGAAATTAAAAAAATAAAAAACAATTTATATCTATGAGTTTCTACAAAAATGTTTATTAATCATAAAAAATCTAAATTTTAAGTTAATTATATTATAAAGAGTATGTAATAAGTATTCAATTACGTTTTTTTTACAAATTGATTACATTCATGTAGCATAAATAAATAATAATAAATAGAATAATGAGTAAATGGACAAAATAAATAACAATTGATAAATAAATAGTGATTAATCCAATAATCATTGTTATTTATTTTATGTAACGTAAAAGAGTTAAAATTTTAAATTCTTCTATTTTTTATGGAATGTTTTAATGAAATGTTGTTAATATTATTAATAGTATTAATAATAGTCTACAAAAACGGTTATAAAATAGTGTCTTTTTATATTTTTACACACCTTTATAATCACTCCTGATACTACCTTCATCATTTACCAATTTCATTTGGTATCATTTTTCACCTATTTGTTCTTTTCTAGGATTTTCATATCTCATAACAACGATTTTTTTTTCAATTTCATTTGCTAACATTTTCTACCCATTTATTCTTTTCTAAGATCTGCATGTCTCATAACTATTTCAATCAGTAAGAATATTTTTTTCCTAATAACTATTTATAAATTTGTTTATCTTTTTGTCAAACTTCATACACATTTATTTTATTTTCATATAAAATATAATATATATTTTTGCAGGTTTAGCGAAGATAAAATATTGCAAGGAAAATCATATTTACTTTGAAAAACCTCTGTCAAAAGTGATTCAATAGAGGCACTATTGTGGGTGAAATATTTAGATAAAATTTTCTAGAATCTAAAACTTAGAGCTTAAATTGTAAGCAACCTAACAAATCTTTGGAATATAAGAATAGTGGTCAAACTGTATGTCACCTAATAAATTCTTGGATATAAGAATAGGGGTCAAATTGTAAAATCATTTAACTTAAATCTTTAGGATAGGAGAATAGTGGTCAAATTGTAAAGTCATTTAAATTAAATCTTTATGATATAAGAATAATGGTCAAATTGTAAAGTCATTTAAATTAAATCTTTAGGATATAAGAATAATGGTTAAATTGTAAGTCATTTTACTTAAATCTTTAGGATATATGAATAATGGTTAAATCGTAAGTCACTTAACTTAAATATAATTTCACATCGATACATTGACAAATTGACAAACCAATAACATATCCTACAAAATTTTACATAATGAAATACATATTTAGATTTTCTAATTTATATTTTTATATTTTCATCTTTTATTTGTTTTGTTTTTATTTTTTTGTTTTTTTTATTTCATTTGTTAATTTAGTGAGATAAATCACGCTCTCCCACTATTGAATTTTTTTCTTTTATGTATATTCGATTTACAATAAACCAAACAACATTATACATTTTGTTGATAATATGTGTTTAAATTTATTATTAATTTAAATACAAATGATTCACGAAAATATTGATATGGTGTAATTAATTTAATAAATAAAAAATTATATTACTATAATTAATTCATAGTATCGAAGATTCATGTATTAAATTATATTATTATAATTAATTCATAGTATTGAAGATTCATGTATTAAATTAATTCATAGTATTGAAGATTCATCTATTAAATTAATTCATAGTATAAAAATTGTATTACTATAATTAATTCATGTATTAAATTATATTAAAAAATATTTAGTTTTTAAGTTGATTGTATTGTAATATTGATTATATTCTTTAACTTATGTGTATGTTGTGTTTATTTCTTTAAGAAATTGGATTAAAATATCTCACTAAAATATTATATTGTATAGGATTAAAAAAGTTTGAAAAAAATGATTTTGTTTTATTTCTTTATTTATTTTATTTTTGCTTTCATTTGTTAATTAAGTGGGGAAGGTCATACCCTCCCACTATAGAAATTTTCTTTTTTTTTTATTAATTATATTTGATTTATAATTTATAATAAACCAAACAAAATTATAGTTTTTGTTGATAAGATGTTTTGAGTTTATTATTAATTTAAATAGAAATGATTCATGAAAATATTGATATGGTGTAATCAATTTAATAAATAAATAGTTATATTACTATAATTAATTCATAGTATTGAAGATGTTTATATTAAATTACATTAAAAAATTATTCATATTTTTGAGAAATTTTTACAACAAATATTTGAGATCTATAAATATTATTTATTTCGTTAAATAAAATTTATATTCTATGTTCTTTTATTTTATTTTTAAATATCTTAATTGAAATTTATTATATTTTTATTAATATTATAATAATTATTTTTAATAGTGTTAGCTGAATATATTATTATTAATTATTATTAATTCTTATATCATTGTTGCTCATTGAGATTTATGAGAATGTTGTTGACATAAATACATCTATTTTTATTATATTCATTTGTACTAAAATTAATTTAAATTGTAAGTTAAATGCTAAAATTAATATAGTTCAAATAGTTTTATGCTCATAATGTTAAAAATAACTTACTTATTTTAATATATAAATTGAAACATAATAGATTTTCTGATAACCTTAAAAAAAAATATTATAAAACATTTTTTTACATTATTGTTTCTCATTAAAAAATTAATAGTATAATTGTAAACATAATTTAAATATATGCAAATAAAAAATCAAATATTAACTATTATTAAATAATGCAATTTTATTTCTAATATACCCGTGCGGAGCGCGGGTCGACAATCTAGTTGACTCTAAAATTGCAAATGTAAAAGATATATATACCTTTATACGAATTTCAATTGCCAAGAGAACTAATAGATTATTAAAAAGAAGCTAATTTTAAGCATGAGTTATAAAGAAAAGTGAACTCATTTTGATACTTCATAAAAATTACACAACTCAAATTAGTTCCTCACAAAAAAAAATCGATTTAATTCCTTACAAAATTTAATCGGACCATATTATTTCTTCTGTTAATATTTTTTTCAAACTGGTTTTTTTCATACTTTTAAATTGTAACTAGACTACCACGTTTGCTTTTAATTTCTATTTTTCATTTTAATTATAATTTCATTTTTAAACAATTTTGATTTAATAATATCCAAAAAAGCTAAAATTATTTCTTATAAAGAATCGAATCCAAGACTTTTAAGCAATATCTTAAGTCTTTATCACAAGGCAATATGCATTCATGACAAATAATTCCCAAATTTTTTAATAATATTAAATAATTCTGAATTTAAAAAAAATTACAAAATTTGTACAAAAGGGGTCTCAAACCTAAATCCGATAAATGATATTCACTTTACAACTAGACAAATCAATTTCTATTGTTAATATTCTTAATAATAAATACTTAACTCAATAATTTAGAACAAACATTTACTTATTTCAAATAACACACAAATATATATATTTACTAATTTTAAATAATACACCAATCTAAAAATATAATTTATAAAATATAAATCCTCAATATATTTAATCAATTAGAAATAAATTAAATTATATGTAATTGAAATTTAATAATAAACAAATAAATATTTACTTATTTCAACTAATTCAAATTAAATAATAATTAATTAATTTAATAGTGATTCAACTAATTGTTAAAATATTTATTCAATTTAAATTAAATAATCAATTACTTTTTAAAATTATTTAGTTAATTCAAACTAAATAATGATCAATTAGTTTAATAGTAATTCATTTAAATATTAATTAATTTATTTTTATTTGATTAATTATATTTAAGATTTATATTTTATTAATTTTATTTTTAAATTTTTGTATTATTTAAAATTAGTAAATATTTATTTGGTTTTTGTTTGAAATACGTAAATATTTGTTCTAAATTATTAACTTAAGTATTCATTATTAAGAATATTAACAATAGAAATTGATTTGTCTAGTTATAAAATGACTATCATTTAACTTTAACGGACTTGGATTTGAGACCTCATTGGTACAAATTTTAACTTTTTTATTTTAAATTCAGAATTATTTAATATTACTAAAAATCATAGGAATTATTTATTATGAATGTACATTGGACTATTGTTAAAGACTTAAGATATTGGTTAAAGGTCTTAGGTTCAATTCCATATAAAAAACAATTTTGACTTTTTTAATATTATTAATTCAAAATTGTTTAAAAATAAAATTATAATTATAAATCAATTTAGTATTTAAAAATGAAAAATAAAAAATAAAAGCCAACGTGACAATCCAGTCACGGTTTAAAAGTAAGAAAAAAACCGGCGGTTAAATTTTGTAAGGGGTTATATCGGGTCAATTTCTTTGTGAGGGATTAATTTGAGTTGTGTAGTTTTTGTGAGGGACCAAAATGGATATTCACTCTATAAAGAATTTAGATTACATTTTTTTTTGCAGAAATTTATATTACTCTTATTTATTACACTTTAGAGACTACACATTCTCCTTATATAGAATGGGGAATCATAATTACCTCCTCTGAAAAAATATATTTTTGTCTAATGAGATCACACTAGAATATATTTATATTCATATGAGTTGTACACAATAAAGCAATATAATTAATATAATTGATACATATTGATTCCAATTTATACACATGATTTTGATTGATTCTTAACACTCCCTCTCAAATTAGATCATGTATGTCATGAGTCAAGCTTCTTATAATTGTAATCCCTTTGATAACTCCCGAGAGAATTAGTGAACATATCAGTCAATTGGATTTCAGACTTGAAGAAATTTGTAGTTATTTCTCCTCAAAGAACCTTGTCTCTTACATAATGATAGTTTATTTCTACGTGTTTGGTCCGTTTATGGAAAACCGGATTGGATGTTATGTGGACTACCGCTTGATTGTCGCATATGAGTTTTCTGGCATGAAGATCTCCCAACATGAGCTCTAAGAGTAAATTTTTAAGTCGTCCAAGCTCTTTTGACGTTGCTGCCATAGTAGGGTATTCAGCTTCAGCACTAGAAAGTGCAACTGTACTTTGTTTCTTGCTTCTCCATGAGATCATATTTTCTCCAATAAAAGCACAATATCCAGAGTTGGATCTCATATTTGACAGTGATCAGACCAAGTCAGGATCTAAATAACAAGTGATTTTAGCATTATCCTTATATAATTATCCTTTTCTTAAATGCATTCTTTATATATCTAAGAATCCGAATAATGGCATTCCAATGAGTATCACAAGGAGAGTTCAGAAATTGGCTCACAATGCTCATTGTAAATGTAATATCTAGTCTGGTGACGGCAAGATAACTGAGTCTACCCACAAGACGCCAATATCTTCCTGGGTCTTTCAATGGCTCCCCTTGACCCAAAAGAAGCTTGATGTTTAGATCCATAAGAGTATCAATATAACGAGAATCAAGCATACCAGTTTCTCTTAGGATGTCTAATGCATACATACGTTGGTTAATTGCAATGACTGGTGAGGCATGGGCAACTTTAATGCCTAAGAAGTATCTGAGTGGAACCAAATCTTTTCTTCGAAATTTTTTGAAAAGATGAGTTTTGAGTTGTTGGATACGATCTAGGTCGTCTTTAGTGATAACAATGTCATCAACATACACAACAAGGCAGAGCTGAAGCAATTTGCTTCATATCTATTCATATCAAACTGTATCAAGGCAGAGCTGAAGCGATTTGCTTCATATCTATTCATATCAAACTGTATCAAGGCAGAGCTTAAGCGACCAAACCAAGCACGTGGGGACTGAATTTAAACCTTAAACAGAACACTGAAGCCAACAAACAAGTTTAGAATTGCCAGGAATAGTAACACCTGTAGGATGATCCACATAAACTTCCTTTTCCAACTCTCTGTGTAAAATGGAATTTTTAATGTCTAATTGATGTAGCGGCTAATGGCGAATGACAATTGTTGCAAGGAAGAGACAAACTGAATTGATCTTAGCCACAGGAGAAAAAGTGTCACCATAATTGAGACCAAATATCTCCATGTATCCTTTAGCTACCAAACAGGCTTTGAAACGACCGATCTTACCATCTGGTCCAACTTTCACAGTATAAACCCATCGAAATTCCACTATATTTTTCCTGCAGGTAAAGAGACAATGTCCTAAGTTTTATTTGAATGCAAAGCAGCCATTTGTTCTACCATTGCCTGACGCCAATTGGGATTAGTCATAGCTTCACGTGTAGACTTAGGAATAGACACAGAATCCATAGAAAAAACTAAAGAAACATAAAAAGTAGAGAGACAATCATAATTTAAAATCCAAGCATATTTAGGATTAGGATGATGAGACCAAATACATTTTTGTAATGCTATTAAAAGGTCAACTTCAGGTGATATAACTGGAGGAGCAGTTGGAGTAGGGCATGGTACTGGTGGATCAATATCATCGCTTACTTCTGATGGAGGGTGTGTTTGTCACTGGCAGACACACAATGGAGGTGTAGGTGATGAATTGGGTTTGGGGATGAGATAAGGGGTATTCGGAACATCTGAAGTACAATTCTCATTAGGTGACCCAGAGGCAAAGAAAAAAGGGAAAGTTTTAAAGAATCTGACGTAGGAGAAAACAATATACCGTTGAAATTGGGGACAAAAATAATGATATTTTTTTTGTATACGTAAGTAACCTAGAAAAATACATTTGAAAGATTTGGCGGAAAATTTTTCTTTACTTAAACTGAGGTCATGAACAAAGCATGTGCAACCAAAGACACAAAGAGGAATGATGTAAGGATCATATTGTGGGTTTATGATAGAGTATGAAATGTGACCTTGAAGGACCGGTGTGGGCATTCAGTCGGTAAGGTGACAAGCTATGAGAAGATAATCACCCAAAAAACGAGAAGGGACATTGTTGTGAAGTAAAAGAGTTTGTGCAGTTTCAAATAAATGATGATTATTTCATTCAATGACACTGTTTTGTTGTGGTGTATGGGCACATGATGATTGATGAATAATACCCTGTGATGTTAAAAAAATATTAAAACTAGGATGACATATATTCACGAGCATTATTAGTGCGTAAAATTTTAATGGAAGTGTCAAATTGGTTTTAATTTCGACATACAATTCTTGGAATATATGAAAAATATTTGAGCATTTTTTCATTAAAATTAACCAAGTACATCGTGATCGATGAAAGTTACAAAGTAATAATATCCTAAATTACACTAGACACGACTAGGACCCTAAAAATCAGAATGAACTATAACAAAAGGTGACACAATACTTTTATTTGCTCATTGACAATAGGTGTGACGAGTATGTTTCCCTGATTGACACAAGTGGAATTCAAATGACAAAAGCTTACAAAAAGTAGGAATTAAAAACACATTTTATTAAGGCTAGGGTTACCAAAATGTTGATGTGTAAGGCTTTAAGAAACAATGGAAGCACGTGCCACTGGTGGAAATAGATGATATAATCCTCCAAACTCACTCTCTTCTCTAATTGTCCGTCATGTACTTCGATCCTAAACATAAATAGAAATATTAATAAAAACTAAAAAAATCAAGAATACGAGTGAGATTATTGACATATATTATTAAAAGGATAACCAGGAATATAGAGCACAATATCTTAAGGGAAGTTTGGAAGTGGGTGTGACTAACCAAGGTCCTGAACTTCGATTTTAGAGCCACCCACCACAGCGGCAGAAGCCAAAGAATCAAAATAAGACAAATGATATAAAGAGATTTATTACCAGTCATATGAATAGTGGGACCAGAGTCAAGGACCCAAGGACGAAGGGAGGATGTAAAGATAATCGCTACAGGATTACCAGAATGAGCAACATCGGCAGAAGATGATGGTTGACAGTTTCTTTAATCTGAAGGAACGCATTATAATCAATGGCCGAAATAGTAACATATTTTGTGATAGTCGGTTGAGCAACAACAACAACCCTAGGTTATTGTTTTTATTTTTTTGCCTTTTTACGACATTCAGCTTCAATATGATCGTAACGATTGCAATAGTTACAACAAATACCATGGTGTTGGCCACCACGTCCTCCATTTCATCCACCAAGAACATGGTAGTGGAAAGCAAGAGCAAATGATTCAATGGGAAATGGATTATAGACCTATCCAAAAGCACGAGGAGTAGCCAAGCGCGACAGTTATTGACTAACTAATTCATAGTTAGGAATAGTGGAACCCGATAAAATCTGATTACGTACATAATCAAGTTTTGGTGGCATTCTGATAAGTGTCATGATCATGAAAAACTTGCTAATTTTTTGTTCATGAGTTGTTCCATCATTTGTAAACGGCATTAGGGTTGAAAAATTAGCCTTCAACAAATAAAGCTTACTGAGATAATCTTGCATGTCCATATTCTCCAATTTCAAAGAGTTGATATTAAGGACGACACATTAGAGAAAATGAACATCGTTTGAGAATACTTTCTTAGCCTTTTCTGAAACCTTATAGCAAGTGGTAAAGGCTTGAAGATTAGGTGCTATGGAAAACCAAACATGGTGCATAAAGAGACATCATTTTGCTTCCATTTAGTACGATTAATAGCGACAATATCCTTTGATTGTTTGATCAAGTGATATTCAATTCCTTGACCATGAAACCATAAATTGAAGGTATCAGCCCATATGTTGTAGTTGGTTGTCCCATTTAGTGTCTCGCACATGATGAGCATAACGTCGGTAAAAGTGATAAAATCGGTTGTGGGTTGTGTATTGTGGACGACAAGGTTTCGATGGCACAAAAGGATCGTGTAACTCTTTGCTTATGATACCATATTAAAAAAGTATTTTCTATATAATATTGTGTGTCTAATGAGATCACACTAGGGTATATTTATATTTATATGAGTTGTATACAAAAAGGTAATACAATTGATACACGTGGATTGTGATTGATTCTTAGCAACATTAATTAGTTCAGTCTAATGTGTTAGCGTGGCTCAATACGTGAATTCATGATCCAAGATTGGGGTTTAAAAACGCACAATCTAAATCCACCTAGAAGAATCATGCACACATGTCTTTTTACTCGGTCAATTCACTCTACACCTTAAGAGGTGACATTAACGATCTAGTAAAACCATTTCTAAGTGGGAAGTTCCTTCATTTAATGGAAAAAGGGATTAGGCCATTACAATGATCTAATACTGTAGCGGGGCAAATCTGATATCGAAGCCATAGGATTGACTCGAATCAATATTCTGTTTGAAATCGCCACCGCGCTTTATTTTTTCAAAGGAAAAGGGAAAAGAACGTAAAACCCAAAGTTTTGTTTTTAAAACAAGAAAGAGATCTCAGGTACGGGTGTTGATTATATGAGGGGAAGGTTTTAAGCACCCCTCATATCCGTGGTACTCCACGGGAACCTTTTTGAAAATCTGTGTTGTGTGTGTGCTAAAAACGGTTTGTTTTATTTTTAAAATAAGCTCGGCAAAGCGTTAAGCTTTGGGCCTACATACCTCCTCGGTGCAATGGAGAAGTCAGAGCTAATGTAGTTCCACTTTTGGGAAAAACGTTTTTAAAACGAATAAACACTTTGTTGTCGTTAGAGAGAAATACTCAGCCATTGATCTTGAGCATGAGAACAAACAAGTTCTTTGCATCGCAAATGAAAGAAGGGCTCCAACTCGGATAAAATCAACGAGTATGCCACTAGCTCTCTCACGCGGAAAAGATCTTGTTATTATCAATCAATTTCAAAATCGTGGGGTATAACCACTCGTTTCGACAATTAATGGCGTCTAAACTTTTGAAGAAAAGCCACTGAGGTCGAAAGATATTTTTAAGAAAAAGGTTTTGAAAAGATTGCAAACATAAGAATATTTTGGAAAAAGGGAGAAGATTTTGAAAATTTAAGAATGGGAGGAGATGAAGAGGCTAACCTAATGCACAAAATAAAAGCTAAGGAAAGAAATGGTCTAACCAAATAAGAAGCCAACACTTGACATTAAGAGCCAAGGTAGTTTTCCCATCCTTTGGATTTATCAATACCAACACATTAACACTTGGGGATCCACATGAACTTATTGTCTTAGAACCACTTTTTCATTAAGCACATTAAGATTCTGACGAAAATTGGGCAGAGTAACGGCTGTTTTCGGGTAAAATCCTTATATCAATGCCTTGGAATTAACCATCAAGGGCTTTCAAGGAAATACCTGCACACATAAACATACAACAGAACAATGCCAGACAGACAGAACAATCACAGGATAGTAATAGAATGAGTCCAAAGGTACTAGGTCCATAAGTCCGAATCTCCAAAGCGCTAGGGATAGTAACCGATAGTCCAAAGAGAGCCTTATGTATTTTTTTAGATTTTTGGTTATTTATTAGTGTTTTAGCGGAAAAATAAAGTATGGTCCAAGTGGTCAAAAGAAAAATAACAGAAGCATAAACATATGTCCAAGTGGACAAAGAGAAAATGACGGAAAGTAAATATGATGAAATGATAAAGTAAAGCGATAAAGCGAGGAATATAAAGAGCGGTAATATAAAGAGCGGTATAGTAAAGGTGCGGAAATTAAAGTTAGTTGTTAAGTGTTAAAGATAACCATCTTGAAACTTGTCAAGTATGTTATCAAAGTTAGTAGGAAGATCTATGGTGAGTGAATGATGTACTCGGATTTAAATTCAATGGGGTTTATCAGAAGCTTGATAGAATCATAGCGACTACACGATAAAAACCTCCACAAGTCTTAAATCAACCGCATACAATTCTCTTCCATGTTTGATCTTTTTTTATTCGGGACACGAAATATTGCGCTATGTTAAGCAGATCGCCAAGTGATTTATGTAGAAATCACCCTACAACGAGGCCGGTCAAAACTTTATGTGCTAATGCATGCGAGAAGAACGATATGTAGATCGCCTTCCGAAAGCAATACCGCACGAAAAGAAAATAGGTAACGATCTAGTCTTTACTAAGAATCCATAAGAATTCTCAAAGTATTAAGACTTTCATCGATCAAAAGAAAAAAAGGAGAAGGAGAAGATAAAATGCATAAAGATAATCAACTCACACTATCATTAATATCATTCATCTAATATTATGGATTTGGTTCTTTCAAACCTATCAACATCCTAGATCCAATGATATTAATGAAATGGAGGAAGAAGAATAAAATTCACAAAAGATAATCAACTCATACTATCATTAATATCATTCATCTAATATTATGGATTAGGTCATTTCAAACCTATCAACATCCTAGATCCAATGATATTAATGAAGTGGAGGAAGTAGGAAGCCAAAACAAGCATAAAAAAGGCAAAAAAACACATTCTGCCAGCAGGAAATCGATTTACCTCTGTAGGAAATCGATTTCCTGAGTGCAGAGTTCAAATTTTGAAAAAAAATAAGGTGGAAATCGATTTCCTACAGAGGGAAATCGATTTCCTGCACGCAGCATTCAAAAAATCAGCATTAGGAGGCATAAAACTTGACTTAAGCAAACATACAAACACCTTATGATCACATATCCATTGGAGCACGAATTTTCCATCAAATCACCATCAAATAGCACCAATATAGCATCAAAGATGCATTGAACACAAGCAACAAAGATCTACATCTTAGAATTGAGAAATTTACCAATTCTTGAATTAAAGTGGTGAAGTAGCTTCAAGAACAAACACAAAGTGTAGATCCTTCAAATATGGAGATGAACAACCAAAGAAAAGAGAGAAATGTAGGAGGCTTAGTTCAAAATTAGCAAGATTCAAGGTGAATCTCACTAATCTTATGAAAATGAACTTTGGGTGAGGGTTTTGGAAAGGGTGAGAAATGAATTTGCAAGCAATTTTTTGGCTCTCCAAGCTTGAGAAATGAGAGAGTAGAGGGCTCTATTTATAGAATTGGAGCAAGAGTAGTGGCAAATTGGTCTTTTTGTGTTTGGTGATTAACTTGTGTTTAATTGGTGATTAAAGTGGCAATTAAATGGTAAAAATGGTAAAATGAGGTTAAAGTGGGTTTAATGAATGAGTTAATTTTGATGAGGTGGAAAATTGATAAAATGATCAAATAAAAAGGTGCCAAAATGATGTCAAGCTTCCCTCCTTATATTTATTTGAATTTTGCGCACAGGAAATCGATTTCCCACAGGGGTAAATCGATTTCCATATTGAAAATTTCAAAAATTCCCTTTCTTGCACTTTTTGATTTTTGCCCGATCTTTCACCTGTAAAATATAAACAAAAGAGACAAAACATATATTTTTGATTTTTTTGGTTAGTATAAACAAATAAAAAAGCTATAAATGCTCGATAATTCCCCTCAGAGATAATCACAGTATCAAAGATAAAGCTTCACAATGGTGCTCTTGATTGATGATTGAATGCAAATGATGTGTGATCTTAGGGTCAAAAATTGGGGTATGACAAATACGTATAAACCAAAACCATATATCCTAAACTCTAAGCAATCAAGTTCCTAGTTTGGCATATCACTGACAAGATTTTATCACTTCTCTAGTCAAAGAATCCTCAAACCTAATACACTCAGAACTTTGATCATAACATATTGCTAGGAAGAGCCACCTCAATCTCTAATTCAATATTATATGGCTCCACTATGGGTATGAATTGAAATTTATTCTGACCATCAACTAGAACCTAAGGACATTGAGAATCAAGCATTTCCTAAAATTTAAATTGTCATTCATAAGTTATGAAACTAGAACAAAACCTTGCAAATATAGGTGCATTTGATATGAGGAGGTTGTGAAAATGAAAATAATATAAATGCTAAGCTCAATGGTCCTCTAACTATATCCTATAAGATCCTAGACGTGCTAGTCTCAATGAATTTTAAACTTAATCCATTCAAATTGTTGGATGGTAAGTAGGTACTCCCACCGTCCCAAAATATAAGAGAGAAAAAATTATTTTTCTTGTCCCAAAAAATAAGAGAAAAAAATTCAACTTTCATCTTTTCAAGGTTTCACTGACTTTTCTTGAAATTCATGTACTAGTTCTCATCTAGCAAACTTCAAAAGCAGTTGACATTAACCAAAAAAATTTATGTTCGTTAGAAACGATTAGAGTCCATAAAATAATATCTTAAGTGCTTCAATGAACCTACGATATAAGTTATCAAACTAAACTAGGACATGTTTGTAGGAGTATTTTACAACGAGTTAAAGGCAGGACATTCCAATTAATCTTTGGTCCAAAAACTCGCTACCACGCTGCATGAGATAATGAACCATAATAAATGCAACATCAAAAGAGAAGAAAAAGTTGTAGAAAAATATCACAAGATGCAAAATAACAAGCTCAATATGGGTGGGATTTTCACCATAAATTCAGAGAAGCGATAACTTTTCACCCAAAATTAGAGTAGGAAAACATTGTGTCACTTCTTTTCCCATGAAAAGAACATTTGATTTTCTGATGACTTAGATGAATGTGGAAAGAAGCCATTTTCTCAAGGAGATTAGGCACATTAGAATATTGTATGAACCTCTTATAGCTAAGGGAAACCTATGTCTTGGTAAAAAACTATGGTGTGCCTACCATAAGGTTTGAGGTCTCAAAATAGAGGACTATAACATTCTCAAAATGGAGGACTTATTCAAGAGTAAAAACATTTAAAAAGATTGTCAAGTTGGAACCAAGTTGGTTTGAGAACTATGACATCTAATTTTGATTTTAATGGTAATAAGATATAAGAGGACATTTTATATTCTAATGTTTGTTACATGTGTAAAAAATGTTAAAATAATAAGGTAAAGTAATGCTCTTGATAAAAGCAAAAAGAAAAAAACTCTAGCATTTCACTATGGTACCTTTATTTTCACTAGAAAGAATTTTTTAAACATCGTCTTACACTATGGTGTCCACCATACGAAAAATGGGAATCATCGTTTGAAACCATGATTTTCACCCGATGGAACTAGTGCAACATTGTCTTACACCAATTTGATTTACAAGTGGATTATGAATCACATGCTCTAGTTAACTCATATAATCCTCTAATACAAGACTAATTTTATATCCATATATAGCTTATTTGTTGAAGATCAAAGTGGTTCTCTGATAAGTATGGATTAACATGATTTTCATCTTTAATTTCACACAATTATTAGCTTACTTGGACACTAAGTAACTTAAGAAACCCCTAATTTACGCTTATATTGAACATTATTCAATAAATGTGAATTGATCTTGATTTATGATTATATGAATGTAATAAGTTTGATGAATGCCAAGTTAAGAAGAGGAGTGGAACAAGGACAATGCATTTTCAAGACATGTTCTTAGATTAAGACCAAGGATAATGCTCTTATGCCTAAATCTGACTTGATTGTTTATAATATGATATATGGATGTATCTGAAGATGGGAGGTGATTTTAGGTCTATACCTAGGCAATCATCCATCAAAAGTGAGAGTCTAGAGATAGATTTATATTTGGTATTCAAATATATTGTTGAATCTTAATGATATCATATTGTTTATTAGACTGAGATATCATCTAATAAATAATACAATTGATATTATGATGTTATTTCAGACATGGATAACTATGTGGATATGAATTGATAGATAAAATGTGAATACTTGATCATTGATATGTATGTAGTTTTAATAATTGCAACCTAATCCCAACATATCTCCATCACTGTCATTCTCTTATTTTACATTTTATCATTATTCTATGTTCTTAAACAAAACCATTTTCAAAACCTTTTTTATGCTTAAAATAGTAACTATTACATATAAGTTGTACTATCGTACCACTCGCCGTGAAGACAATAATTTTACATACTATATTTTGATTTTTTTTACACAAAATACTACTACACTCCATTGTAAGTTGCAAGCCTATAACAACATCCTTTTTTTCTCTCCATAAGAGTTATTTTTAAATTGTGACTGCTGGAATAATACAAGGTACAATAGTATATGTTATGCACGACATATCTGGCCAAATAGTTCTAGTTATGAGCAAAATCACTAACATATAGTAAAATCCCTTCAATAGCTCTAATCCCTCAAATTATTCATTGTCGCAGTCTAATAATGTCTCTCTATATATTCAACTTAACCTTGGCAACCAAATATATCAATTCATTGAAAATCAATTCCCAAAATAATCTTTGTAGTTTTAAGAAAGAAAGAAATTGGGAGAAACATACCAATATCTCAAGTGAACTTCATATTATACACTTTTGATTGAAAGATCAAACACTAGTGTTAAGCTAAATTATTATCATTTCTATTGAGAGTTATTTTGTAAACACCCAAACACCTTTTCATTTCAACTTGTAATTTCTTCAAAGGTATAATTTGTGCATGTTTCATTGAGAAGACAAAGATACTTTGTTTTTTTTTTATAAGCAATGGAGTATTATAACGAAAATGAGTACAAGGGGTACTCACCCATGGGTAATACAAAAGGAGGAGTTCAAAGATTCCAAGGGACATTGAGCCCAAAAATAAAAATTACAATTAACGGTGAATTTGGAACCAATAACGTTCCAAAGCCAAGAAAGTAACTTGATCTTATGCACGATTTCGCCCTCGTTGAAAATGCCGGAGTTGAATAGAATATCATTAGGAACACACCAAAGAGCCCAACATGTGGCCAACCAGAAAATCAGATTATTTCTATGAGGAATTTTATCGTTAAGCGAGCGACAAAAGGCCAACATATGATCCACAACGCCAACAGCCACCACCATATCTATCCCAAGCCAAGAAGAATTTTTGCACCAAACAATTCTTGAGAAAGGACATGAAAGAAATAGATGGTGCAAAGATTCGGTTTCTAAGGAGCAGAAAATGCAAATCGTGTCTCTGTTTTCTGTCAAAATGTCTCGCTTGGCCAATTGCTCCCTCGTGGCCCAATCTATCTCTAACACATCTCCAGCCGAAGACATGAATTTTTGAGGGGACAAAAGTTTTCCATAATAATTTAAAGGCTGCATGTGAATCAACCCCAAAAGAAATATTAGAAGAAGAGGCGGATAAAAATTCGTAGCCGGAACTTACCGAATACGACCCGCTGGTGTTCTTGAACCATTTGAAGGTGTCCTCTACTCCCCTCCTTGGAGCAGTGCCAGTGAGATAAAGATGGAGGGCTGCTGTCTCTGAAAAGGCTTCACCATCATCAATGCTTGTTTGCAAGAACCAGGACCATTCACCCTTAACAAAACACCCCATATCGACGATAACAACATTTTTATTTGGGGCGATGTTATAGGCTGCAGGGAATAAAAGACTTAGAGGTTGCGATCCGAACCACTTGGTATGCCAAAAAAATAAGTTAGATTCTTTATGTGAGAAATCTAAGTTATTTTTAGATTGACAAAATCTAAGTTAGATATTGTTAAATTATTTTTAGAAATCTAAGTTATTCTTTATGTGAGAAATTTAAGTTAGACTCTTTTTAAAAATCTAATTTTAAAAGAGTACTCCAAAATTTAACATTTGTTTTTTATTAATCTAACGACTTTACTCTTGAAATAAGATTTAGAGTAACTATTTTAGACTTACTATTAAAGTAACTTTTATATATATATATATATATATATATATATATATATATATATATATATATATATATATATATATATATATATATATATATATAAACTGTTTTTTAATTGTAACTTGGATATTTGTATTGTCTTCAATATAGTAATTTTGTGTGCATTATTTTCCAGTGTATAATGAATGTGTATATGGTATAAAATTATTTTTTTTAATATTTTTTTTTCTTCATTTTGGTATATAAAATATAAAAAAAATTAGTCAAAAGCACTTTTATAAAAATAATGCTCTTGAAATTGAAACTTTTATCTGCGCTTTGTAAATAAAACAGCATTAAAATCCTATGTAAAAGAAAAGTAGAGCATTTTTGTTTAGTATACATTCTTCTTTTCTACTTGATTAAGAGTATTTTTTTTTTAAAAAAAACACTTTTTTCCTATCTAGTATAGAGCTTTTTAAAAGCACTCTCTTTTGTCCAAACTTTAGAGCGTCACTTCAAAAACACTTTTAAGTTCATTTAAGAGATTTTTGGTTTTGCAGTAAAAAAAATTAATTTTTAATGAATTGATTATAGTTAAAAGTGAGTCCATGTAAATTGATTTATATTTGAATAACTTTATGTAAAATTGAGTTGAATAGTCAATTTTATTAACAAAATCATATTAATATCAAAAAACTACAAATTATATCTCCAAGTAAAATCAATTCTTGAGAAAGAATCATTTCTAATTTAAAAGAAACAACACGTCAAAATCATTACAAAATCAATTCTACTGTTGGAATTAGACCCAAAACTTGGAGAATACTGAATCAATCTTGATGAAAAAGAATCAATTCTTCTGATTGATTTCGCCTCTTGTTTTTCACTCTTCACTCGAGTGAATCAACAACACCTTGGTTGCAAGATGATTCTGCTACATTCTTCCCAGTAATTTCTTCGACCAAATTCACCATCCACGTTTCTTGACATGCACAAAGAGAAGCAACTATATACTCTTCTTCACTTGATGATAGTGCTACTATTGGTTCTTTCCTTGAGCTCCAAGCTACTGATGCACCACTTAACATAAACACATAGCCAACTGTGGATTTTCTATCCTCCGCATCACTACACCAACTTGAGTTTGTGTAACCTACTAGCTTACATTCTTTTCCTTCATCAGCTGCAGGAAAAAAATCCATAGCCGAGAGTTCCTTTAAGATATCTTGAATCCAAGTATCATTTGTCCTTGAATCTCTCTTCATCTCTTGTTGGGACAATCAACAACATCTCTTCTTCTTCATGCTTTGCAAGATTTGCATCCTTTTCTTGATTCTTTTGTATTTCAGGACAATCACTAGAGTAGTGAAAATACTTTTGACAATTGAAACACTAAATGTGACTCTTGTCAGGTTTTTGTCACCACTTCTTCCTCTACCTGCAACACCACCTATGTGGTTGCTTTGGTATAAGGGTATTCTTTGATTCGAAGAATTTCCTTCTTGCTAGTTTCTTCTATTATTCGAATTGTTGTAGCCTTATCTACCTTTGTTGTCGAACCATTTTCCTTTGCCTATCTTTTCTCTTGCTGACTGCACCTGCAGAGCCACGTCACTTTTCGACTTGCCTTGAGCTCTTTGAGCCATTATTTGTTCTTGAGATTCAAGTGTCCGTTGAAGCTCTTCCTTTGCCAATGTTGACAAATCTTACGATTCTTCAATGGCTGCTACTACATGATCAAATTTTGGAGTCAATGACCTCAAGATCTTTGCAACAAATGATCTTGCACTACAAAAAAACACGCTATATAGCGGGGGTTATTTAAACTATTTGAGGGGGTTTTCGACCCCCGCAAAATGATTTGCGGGAGTTATGAAAACCGCCGCTTATATGATTCCCATAAATTATTTGCAGGGGTTTTGAGGGACCGCTGGTATCCTGTTTAAACTATGGGGTTTTCTTCGTGGAGGTTAAAAACCCCCGTAAATTATTAAAATTGGGTAAAAAAATAATACACAAATTTGTATTAATAATATAATCAAATTGACATAAATGTGCTGCATATATAAACATAAAAATAAAATTATTTCTAGACTAAAGAATCTTCTTGCATCCCATAACTTGAATTAGCATTCCTTCCACGAACTGAAATAACAAAAAAAAAAAAGACTAAGTTAAAATATTTAAAATAAATTAATCAACGCCTAAAAGTTAAGTAAAAAACAGAAAATTCATTTAGGCTTTGTTTCACATATCTTACGAGTATCAAATTTAATATTCTCAAACCATGAATCAAATTTCTAATAATCCATTTAGTTAGATAGCTCATTGATGGTTTTGTGTCTAGCACACCTATCACAAAGTTAGTTGGACTTCTAGCATGATGAAGTGCACAAAGATATCATGCATGTGCTAAAATTCAACATATATTAATTAACTATAATGGAACCAACAATATGATCAAATGTGTATCTACTCTTTCAATGAATAATATAGAATCCTCTATATTCTTCCTTCATTTCTCTTTCTATTCAGTCCTTTCTCACTTTTATTAAAACTAATGGAAGTGGTAAAACCTTATGTAACAAAATTTCAAAAACTTGTGTCTTACCTAAATCCACATAGTAGTTGATTCATCATAATGGGATAATTTTGCATTGAATTGTCCCTTCTCCCTTCCTGCAGAAGATTAGTGTTCCATGACTTGAATCTACTTTGAAACATATCGTACCAACCAACCTTTGGCTTTACCTAAAAATAAATGGAGACACCAAATGCTTTCAGAGTAAAAATAAGGACAACTATTAAGAAATTAAAGTAGTTGACAAACAAATTAAAAAGTATATTAAAAATGATTTTTACAAGTTTGTAAAGTATGTTGAGATTCGCGATGACAAATCCTTTATCTTACCAAAGACATGCAATCACAATTTTCACCTTGATTACAGTAGAAAAAGAAAACTTGTCCACTGATTACGTACTCGCAATCTTGGCGTGTACAAAGTACTCCATAGTTGTTGATGTCTTAAAAGAAACATCCAAATTATACTCCATAGTTGTTGATGTCTTAAAAGAAACATCCAAATTATACTTGGGTACCTTGAACAGAGCCATACCGATATGTCAACTAGAAGCAGAGTTATTTTTACCACCCGCAATGCAAATGTAGTCCAACATGCAGCAGGTACAACCTTTGTTCACCCATTATAGTTATTAGATGATGCAACTAGTTGGTTGTTGTTCACAAGACATTTGAAGGTTGACATTCCCCCTAAGTCAGAAACATAACTTATCAAGATTTAGGGAAAAATTGTGATGAAATGCAGGGGGCTGCCATCATAAATATAGAAAAATGAGTGATTTGCTTTCACGTAAAGATATTAGACATGAGGAGTGGTCAAGCGTATTGGGGGGCCAGCAGCTCAATGATGATCAAATGCAAAGATGGTCTGAAATGTTACACACTTAATACAAACTTACCTTCATATTTGAGAAGATGTCTATTTTACTTTTGATATTCCCTGCTGAATTTGTTTTGTGGGTTGCCGAGAACCTAGTTCATCAAACAGAAGATAAGGAACCAGAACTTAACAACTAAGTTTAGCTCTCATGGGTTGTTTATAAATCACCAAAACATATAACACCATCTCCATAGAGAAAAACATATTCATAAAGCTAGTGTTTCAAATGTTTATAAATGTATCCCTACATGCATTATATAACTAACAAACCTGCATATAAAAAAATTTAACAAGATAGAAATTGAAGATAAAACTCATACAGAATAAATAAGTTAGGGAAAAAATAGAACAAGTCAACAATTGGAAATATGGCACAAATATAATCAAATGAAGAGAGCAGACAAAAAATGAGATTGGGGAGGAATTAAAAATTAGGGTTATGTAAATTTAGGATTTACATATTTTCACATTGAGAAGTAATTATAGGTTAAGGACAAACCCAAAATGCAACAAATATTAATGTTACCCAAAAAATGTTGACTTACTTGAAAACTTTATCAACAGAGAAGAGGTGAGAAGAGGATAACCTAGCTCTGATACGGTTGATGAAACAACTTCAGATGTGGGTCGCGACGTGGGCCTTCATTTGCCTTTGTTTTTGATGTATTATGACACCGCAACAACGCGTTTCTCTGTTTAAGATGCTTTTCATTCATGTATTAGGGCGATTCAAAAAGCAATGATTCGAAGATAGAAGAGAGAAAGGAATCCATTCAAATAGAAAGAAATAAATCAGATAGGTCGGCAATAATTTCAGAGTAGGGTTTCATGATTTGGGGCAAAAGATAGAAGACGAGGGTTTGTTGGTTTGGGGATAAAGAGAGACGAGAGAAGATGACGCTTTTTTGTTTTATTTTGGGAAAAGAAGATTAAGAGTATAAAAAATGGAGAGAGAGAGAGAGAGAAAAAAAAGTTAAGTTATTATTATATCTTTTGACTCGAAATTCGTTCGGTCATTGTTTTAAGGCTGTTTTTAGTTAGTTTTACGGGGATATGAAAACGCGCCGCAGTTAAAACAAAATTTATGAGGATGAGAGGTGAATAATTAATTTTAAATATATTTTGCGGGATTTTTCCAAATCCTCCTCTAAATAACTTCCACTATCAGTGTAGTTTTTTGTAGTGTTGATGTTAATACTTTTCCACATACCAGATGTTAGAATTACACCCAAAAGTTGGAGAATGCTAAATCAATTCTTCTGATTGATTTTGCCTCTATGCAGCTGAATTATTACACCCAAAAGTTGGAGAATGCTAAATCAAAAGTTGAAGAATGCTAAATCAAAAGTTGAAGTTTATTCAATCTTATCTCTATGCAGCTGAATTATTACAATGAAGGTATCTCCCTATTTATAAGTTAAGACTGTTTGTACACTAAGCAACCTCCAACTAACCTAACTCCACAAAAATAACAAAAATAACGCTAAATCTAAATCTGTCGAGACTACCTCTTTCAACACAAATACATTTCGACGACATAAACATTTCGACAACAAAAAAACTCTATCAAAAGTACTTGTTTTAATACAAAGAATTACACTCTCAATATCTAAAAGTTAAGAATTAGTTTTTACTCTTAAAGAAAAAAAACTAAACCAATCCTACACTTAAATTCTTATCTAGCATAATGATTTGTATGCAAATTCTGGTACTCACTTTGACAATGATATCCATGTAAACAACGATGTCAGTGAGTTTAAATGTCAAGATCAAGACCTCTTGTACTATTTTACATAGAAATTAATAAGTCTTGCACATTTTCTCATGTCTAATCCATTTCTAAAGCTATATAGTGTATTTTGTCTATCATGCACTCAATAATTTTGAAAACTAGATATAATTTTAATTTCTTTATTTTATCTCACTTACAATTTTGGTTCTTATTTCAAATTAGCTGATTTTAATTTCCAAACTTTGAGATGACATACTTTTTCTCACCTACACATTTTAAGGTTGAATTTGATGATTGACAAATAAGATGTTTTGTGAAAACTCATATTGTGACCTAGCCTGATATCTAGGTCCATTTTTTCTTAACAACTAATTTTAATTTATTTAAAATTTAGATTAATTTATACCAAAAAAACAAATTACTTTGATTTAAAACACTATCGGTACTGAGTTTTTACTTAGTATGATTCACTTCGGGATGTGTTGATGTGCATAAGGTATATCCTTATGCACGGTGCATAAATATTTAAATATTATTTATATTACTTAAAGTATTATATTTATTACTCAAAATAATATACAGATTATTCAAAATAGTATAAATATTACTCAAAACAATGAATATATTACTCAAAATAGTTAAAATTCGATATTACTCAGAATGGTGTAAATATTACTCAGAATAGTGTACTCATTACTCACAATTAATAATTACTCATACTCCCTTCGTTCCTTTTTAACTGTCGTTTTAGCAAAAAGCTCTTCAACCAAGATAGTGGATTATTAGAGTTACTTTTCCTATTATACCCTTATTTATTTTTCTCTTTCCAAATAAATTCAATCATACACTCTCTTTTTCCAATAACTAATTGAAAAATTTGAGGTGGAGTTATTGAGAAAATAAGGGTATAAATGACAAATTATAACATTAAATTATAAAACGACACTTAAATAGGAACAAAAAAATTCTTCTAAAACGACACTTAAAAAGGAACGGAGGGAGTAATTAATAGATGTGTACAAATAATGCATATATTATTCATAGATTATGATATTATTACTTGTTTCTAACTAAAATGTTACTCGGAACAATTTAAATATTACTCGTACGAGACTTATGCACCGTGCATAAGGATATACCTTATCCACATCAACCTGACCCATTCACTTTCATATCATCACCTCACTTTTATCATCAAACTTCAAATACAAAAATTAAACAACAAAAATTCATAATTTTTTTTATTATTAGGAGGGCTAAGAGTCTAAAAAAACGACACATACAAAAATACAAATCTAAGAATGTTAAATCCCTTCCATCAGTTATCAGAATTTTTTTATAAATATTCTGACAATCTTTAAGTAAACGACACCTCTCATTCAGAGAGTACTTATAACTAACTAGCGCTTCTGTCAGTTGATTAACTTCCCAATAAGAGTAATTAATCACCATAAATTCGTGATTTTAAAAATTAGAGAACCAAAACTATAATTTAATTAGCAAAATAAAAACTAAGTATAGTTAATTCAATATGTTAAACATCAATTTGAAGATCATTACAACTCTAATACAAATCACTACAAATGCATTCACTGATCAACAAATCATTCATATAAAAGGTAAGGTGTAGCCTTCAATAATCTACCCCAAAACACACAACAAAATACAAATTCTCAATTATGAAATAAGCTAAACTTGATAATGTCAAATCAATACTTTACTATACCACTTTTCTTCACTAACACTTTAAATAAAAAAGGCATCTTAATTGTTTTATATTAAACTTCCCTCATTCCTGTCTCCCCAGGCCCCCCAACCAATAGAACTTCTCAGACCCTTTTGTTCTGATAATTTGTTCAAACATGTCCTTCAAATTTAGGTATACAAGATGCACAGAATTTGAAAGTGGTTGTTAAAAGCTCAACCTAGCTAGCTAGCTTTTGGATTATTGATTTGGTTAGGGCAATAATAGTAAGGATTCACAATATGGCTATAACTTTATGTGTCTGTTGACAAAAGTGGTAAACAATAATTGTACCATTAGGGGGAAAATATATTTAAATAATAAGTATTAATATATCACTATCAATAAAATATAATAAAAAAATTTAAAATATTGTAAAAGATATAATGACAAAACGTGATCTTAAAGGATAATTATTAAAGTGCGGAAACTCAGTCAGATATGATTTTCGGTGAATTAATATCATATTAAAAACTGCTTTAAATTTTGATAATGATTGACATTGACATTTTTTAGTAGAAATCCGTGTATATATAAACTACTATTACAATTGAGATTATGATCTAATCATTATTAATTTCATAAAAAAATTATATATAAATTTTTTAATAAATTTAAAATTTATTTTTTAATTTTTTTCGCCTTAGTTGTAACCTACTAATAATACCATAAACTTTTACTTATATTTTTTTATTTTATTAATAGATTTTTTGAATGACTTTTATATATCAATCCACCCTAAATCATATTAAAAAAACCACCCTAAAACCATTGTCTAAAAGTTCATAACTCTCATAATTGCTTCAAAGTTGCGTTTTAAAGATTTTATATATTTATGTTTTAAAAATATTTTAGTGGCAAACAGCATCTTGTCACAAGCAGCACCTATTGTGCACCGAGAGGAGTTGAAAGAGAGAAAGGATGCACTAATGTGTGTGCATATATATATATATATATATATATATATATATATATATATATATATATATATATATATATATATATATATATATATATATATATATATATATATAATTCTTTGTGAAAAATAAATTAAATCAATCCGATCATCAATTAATTGAAAGATATGATCAAATAGATAAAGTCTTAAAAAATTATTTGATATTTTATCACATCAACTTATTTTAATGTACAATAAATTATTTAAAATTTATATGAATACAAATTACTAGAATATAAAACAACATATTTTAAATGGTTTAAACTTTTAATTACATGAGTATGATGATAATATTATACTTTTACATAGAGCTATTGAGGATTAACTTTGCATGTTGAGATAACTATTACAATCGTTCTCGGGTTCTTGATTCTGATCACCCATTCTTGAAGAAGCTTTCTCTCTCTTTTGGTTGGTTTCTCTGATAAAATTTTGAGTTTGTATGAAAGAGTTAACTTTTATTTTCATTTTTTTGTCTTTTTACTGGTGTTCTCTCCATTTTCAATTAGATATTTTTAATTTTACTTTTTTTAAGATAACAATTAATAACATTAATTTTTAATAGTAAATAATTTTTATTAATATAATATAAGGGTGTTCGCATTGAGGTTTGTGCAGTTTTTACGTTACAAAAATTATTTGAACCGCAAGAGAAAATAGTGTGCGGTTCGATTTGGTTTGGTTTGTTTTTAGTAATAAAATTGAACCAAACCAAACCAAATCAAACCAATGCAGTGTGGATTAGTTCGGTTAGTTAAGTTTTTTTTAAATTATTGAGTCATACATATACATATAAATGAGAACATAACTTTGTATTTAATCATTTATGCGTTATCAAATAACAACAAAACTCATCATATTTGGACAACAACAATCTATTTAATAGAAGAAAAATAAGATGAGAAAAAAGTGTGATACTGCTGGGTGAGATTTGAGAAGACTTAAACTAAAACCTTTAGTGTGAGGAAGGAAAAATCATTTGTAATCGTAAGGCTAAGATATAATAGGTTTGAGTCGGGTTGTATGTGGATCAAGTGAATGTTGGTTGTAACGGAATGCAGTTTGGTCTGGTTTGTAAATTACAAACTCATGAGAACCGAATTGAACCGCGCGCTTTTGTTAAAAAATGGTCCAAACACGTCCGAACAAAATACAGTTTTTTGCAGCTTCAGTTCGGTTTAGTTTTACGATTTTGTATTAAGCCGATTTAGTTTTGAACACCCTAATATAATATATTATTAATATTAGTTAATAAAGTACTTAAAATAAATTTAAATATGACAAAAAAAGATATATCAATGATAAAACAAAGAAAAATAGTAAATGAAGAAACACATAATTTTAAATGGAGCATATAATCATTTTCTATATTTGTACTCAATTTTAAATTTATATACATTTGATTTTCTATATAAAAAATAAATTTTAGAAAAGAAAAAGATGAAAAGAAAGCAACTAGAATGGCCCATAAATTGTCTACTCATTAGCCCAATGACATGATCTCCATCTATGCCTTCACTTCACTCTACACTCTATTCATTTCACCTTTCACCTCTCATTTTTCTTCTTCTTTCTTTATCTACAAAAAGCCAAACATCTCTCAATCTTCATCATTCACCATAAACCAAACATGTCTTCAAGTGGTAAGGATTTTGCAGAAGGAGGAGGATCATCAACCTCTCCACAAGGGATCACACTTAGTCGCTATGAGTCTCAAAAGAGAAGAGATTGGAACACTTTTGGACAATACTTAAACAACCTAAGACCACCGGTTCCAATTTCTCAATGCAATTCCAATCATGTTTTGGAGTTTCTTAGGTATTTAGATCAATTTGGAAAAACCAAAGTTCATCTACAAGGCTGTATGTTTTATGGACAGCCTGAACCACCAGCACCTTGTACTTGTCCTCTAAGACAAGCTTGGGGAAGCCTTGATGCTTTGATTGGGAGGTTGAGGGCTGCTTATGAGGAAAACGGCGGAACTCCAGAGACTAATCCTTTTGCGAGCGGTGCTATTCGTGTTTTTCTTAGAGAGGTTAGGGAGTGTCAAGCTAAGGCTAGAGGTATCCCTTACAAGAAGAAAAAGAAGAGCACAAGTAATCCAAGCAAGGGAAATGATGATTCAAGCTCATCAACCATGCACTTTTCTTGAATTTCCATTCCAAATAATGGTAATTTATTAATTAATCTCTTGAATCATCATTCATTGTATAGATTGTGCTTTGCTTACTAACATGATATTAACTCAAATGCCATCCTAACTACCAAACTAGTAGTCCGTAACAATTTACGCATTTAAAAATGACATAAATTTAGACAATTGAGTTAATTTACGCAGTTGAAGTAATCACAATTTTGATTTAGAATCGAATTAATCATATACTCAATTAAATTAATCATATTGTTACGCATGATTAATCAAGTGTCAATAGTGGTTCAAAAACCCGTTTATATGCATTTGATTTCTGTTGGTTTTCAAGTTAATTTTTGTTTCCTCTTATAAGGGTTTGAGTACCCCTAGTACACATTATTCAGGGTCTTTGGATGTATATAACTACTTCAAAGGATTTAATAGATTTCCTTATAGGTTATCATTTATATGGTATTATTTGGACTTATCATTTTAGAGATTATATAAAATATTGAAAGAACACACATTATAATGATATCTAGCATAAGTAATGGTTTTATATAGTTCATTTCAATGTTTTTGGGTTCAAATTGTTTGCATATATATGGAACAAAAACACTATTCTATGTCACTTTAATTATTAAATATTTTTTATTTGTATTATAGCTTTCCCCTAATTTAGCCTTTTTAAGATTCTGCAGATTTTGTGTCCCATGCATGATTGTTCTTGAGATGACATATGCTCTTTCTTAAATTACAACAAATCAAATAAACAAATGAAATCATCCAGAGGATTTCATTAATTAATGTTTCAAGTTAAACTGAGATATTACGTTAACATTTTAAATTTCAAATTGTACAATATTTAAGGTTTTGTTAACCTTATAAAACATATTAATCTCACCATCCTCACCTCTTATATTATATATTTAATATATAGAAGATCCATGCAATGAGTGATTGGGATGTAACACTTTGTTTTCTACCATGATGACATGTAGACCTTGATTGATTGATAAGATCATGACACACAGAGAATAACTTTTGTCAGGGTTTCTTCAGAATATGTTTATATAATGCTTTCTGTAATAATATAAATATATACAACTTTCATTGAGATGAAACAATGTGTTGTGGTTATATATAGCAAAGATCTAAGGAACATATATATTCATCTTGCAAAGCAAATTATTGTCTGCTCAATTATGTTCTTTTTCTGTCACTTGGCTGCTGGGTGTCTAGTAATTAGGGTTTTCTTGTTTGGGACACATTAATCCTAATAATTCAAGTTAAGTGATGAGGTGAAACTCTATACATACCCATTGTGATTAGTTCTTAAAATGGTTTGCCAAAGGTGAATAAATTTAGGACAAATTTTTTAAGTAACATTTAGGAAATCAAATTGTCTATCTAAGGTGTGTTGGGTGGTCGACTGTCCTCATTTTATTATATATGATTTTGTCTTGCTCCCTCCTCCATCTAGCTCTTTTTAAAGATTTGTTGCGTCCTAGGTTTTAGAATAGATTGGTTTGTTGGGCTTGTCGGCTTGATTTTCTTTTAGGGTTGTTTTGTTTTGATGATTTTTGCTTCGGCCTGAACTTTGTCAGATTTATTGTTCTTGCGTACTTTTAAATAATCAATTTTTTTATTTGATATCGTTTGTAACTTTTATTTCTCTTTTATATTAAAATATAAGTTGTATTTTGCTATTAAAAATATATTTTGTCGTATTCGCGCTATTGACATATCTGAGATAGTCATACATATACATAAATATTTGAATTTTTTTTTTTTTGGTCAAATGTAGAAAAAACTCAAAAACTAATTTTTGCCATGATCATATAAATTTCATTTGCAGGATAATCAAATTGGAGTTGTAATGGAGGTTTGGTCGATGGATCGATAAAATTCTGGCACGCCACTTTTTAATGTTAAATTTCTATTATGTATATTTATTCATGATTATGTAAGCTCCAATAGTTGATCTATGTTGTATTATTAATATTTCAAACACATGAAGTTGCTTACCTTGCATGAATATTTTTGGGATTGGTACCATGTAACTGTTTTGTTAGCCAATTTCATTTATGTGTTATATTTGGGTTCATATCTTCTTTCAAATATTGTAAACATGTTGATTGTTTACGTGGTTTGAAATCTCTTGCTTGCTTTCATGAAAACATATGAACAATTTATGTTTTCTATTTCTAAGATTACAAGAAATTATGATACACTATAAGAAAATTTTACTTAATATTTGATATCTTCTCTCATCTTTTTCCTATAATGGCATGTGTAAATTATTACTACCTTTAATTCTGTATCTTCTAGCAATGTTGTCTGCAGTTCTTGTAAGAATTGAGATTTGGGTTCAGATCAAGCCATCATGAACATTATAAATAGTGTGCCAACGAGTTTGTATTAATTTTATGCAACCAAGCTTGTTGCTATGGTGTTTTGAGGGATTTTTGAAGCAAATATTTTTGTGTCTTAATCATAAACTCGTGCTCAAATACAAATAGGTAGTTCCAAAAAATTTCCAGTGCTTCAGTAATTTCTAGCATTTCCCTTATCTTAGAATTCTTATAACAATTTTTTATTAAAACTCTAATTTACTATCACCTTTTATAAAACACGGTATTATGTCATTGTAGTCTCCAACCATCCCCTTCGTTGTAATATGTTTCTCTAAAATTAATATGTTTCTCTACAATTTGGTTTTTTCAACCGTAGCGAATAGCGAAATGTGTTTCTTTAAAATTAAAATATATCAGACTTAGTTTATTTTGTTCATAACACAAACAGTGCCCTAATGAATGAACGGACCAAAGCAACCGGGAATGAACACGTGAAAATGAGTGCAAACTCCAAACTCCACCACCATTCATTTCTTGAAATTAAGGAATGGAACGTCCAAACTTCAAGAAGCATACACGAAAATCATTTATTGGCCTCTTCCTCTTCTTTAAGTCACGGTATGTTCTCTATTTCATCATCTTTAACATCATTTATGTTGAGTTTTAGATTTGGTGTTGTTAAATGTTACATGTTGTTGTGATTGAGTGATATTGAGATTGTTTTTATGTTGTTGAGAATGTTATATATTTTTATGATTGAGTGATATTGTGATTGTTTCATTCTTATTGTGTTGTTGTATTGTTAAATAATTCTACAAAGTTTTGATATAAATTTCAAAATTATTTTAGGTCGTAGTTGGATGAAAGCTGATAGATTAGGTCGGGTGTATGAGAAAGGAGTTCTTGAAAATTTCTTGAATACACTGAACAAAATATTTCCAACAATAATGGGCTCTTTTATTATCCTTGTGTTGTATGCGGGAATATATAAAAAATTCAAAGAAAGAAATATTCTATCACCTATGTTGTGATGGAATTTGTCAAAATTATACAACATGGACGTGGCATAGTGAAGTAGATAAAAACAAAATATGACATCACAAAGACATGAAGTTGATGAAGATATGGATGATCAACTAGAAGATATGATTCGCGATATTGGAGAGTCTTCTTTTAGGAAAGTCCGTATTTATGATACTTTATCTAGTGATAAGGATGTGCTTTATATAAGGGATGCACAAGCTTTACACTCGTCTTCAGTGTTAAAATTGCTTAATATGAAGGCAAAAAGCAGGTGGACAGATAAAAGTTTTACATAATTTCTTGATTTGCTAAAACAAATGCTATCAAAAGATAACAATTTGTCGGGTCGTTGTTAGGCCAAAAAGATATTGTCTCAAATGGGTTTAGAGTATATAAAAATACATGCATACCGTAATGATTGCATATTATAGAGGAAAGATTATGAAAAATTGGATTAATGTCTATAATATGGTGAGTCGCACTACAAGGTGAAGGACAACATTGGTGATAACTATGACGGTGTTAGAAAAAAGCGTCCTCATGTTAAAGTGTTACGGTACTTGCCAATAATTTCAAGGTTTAAGAAATTGTTTGCTAATGTGAATGACGCAAAGAATATTACATGGCATGCAGATGAAAGAAAATGTGATGGAAAAATTTTTCATGTAGCTGATTCTTTGCAATGGAAGAAAATTGATTCGTTATTTACGGATTTTTTCCTTGAGCCAAGAAACCCCAGGCTTGGGCTTGCCACGGATGGAATAAATCCCTTTGGTAATCTGAGCACTAACCATACTTCGAGGCATGTTCTTCTCATGGTTTAAAAGTTATCTCCTTGATTATGAATGAAGCGCAAGTATATGTTGCCATCTATGATAATTTTGGGACCAAAATAATCCTGAAATGACATAGATGTTTATCTAAGTACATTAATTTAATATTTAATATTTTGTGGGAGGAAAGTGTTGACATTGATGGTGTGTATTCAGGTGAAAAATTTAAGATGTCTGCCATGTTATTTTGCACAATTAACGATTTTCATGTATATGGTAAGTTTGTTAGATACAATGTTGTTGCGATAATGAAAAGGTTCAATTCAAATCAACACTTTGATATGTGAGTCAAAGAAAAATAGCAACCAAATTAATGACCTCCAGCAATAATAATCTATAAGCATAAAATTTATCGGACGAAAATAAGGAAAGAAAATGTGAAAGGTTTGTTTACCCAATTCGATCAAAAGATATATGTCTAGAGGGGAGAGCGGCTCCTATTATAAATGAGTTACAAGAAAATAGTCTTCACTTTCAGAGTTCTCAAGAACAAATCCTGAAGGCTCCCAAGAACAAACCCCTATTTTCTACCCAAGTATTTCCCAACCTCTCTAACTCTCAATATATGAATCACTCAAAACCAAGGTAACAAGAAGAATTGACTGATCCTTCTAGATAACTCTAAAAGAATTCATTTGATGTATAAACTCTTATTTCTCTCTTTTGCTCTAACGCTCTAAAATTTTCACACTATAAACATAGAAGAGATACATATTTATAATTGAAAAAATCCAACAGATCCATAATAAATCTCAAAATAAAACCCATTAATTTTAGATTAAAATATTATAAATATATTATAATATCTTTTATATTAATGTAGACTATTTCTAAATTAATATAAAATATATATCAAATATTCTAACATCAATGAACAAATCCGCAAACTAAACTGATCAAATTTGATATTCTCAAACCACCTGAATCTATCATTCTTGATGCTCTTCGACTTTTTGATTTTTGACAATCTCGAAACATATTTTCTTTCTCTTCATCAACAAAGATTTTAAGACATACTTCAACAAGTGTCAAGGGACATAAAGTGTGTCCTATATGTGAATCTGAAACATATTTTCACCAACTTCAGTTTGGAAAAAAGACCGTTTACTTTGGGCGTCAAAAATTTCTAAAACCCAAGCATCCTTATCGCAGATTGCGGAAGTCTTTTAACAAAGAGTGGAAGTTTGATATTACTTCTAAACCATTAATCGAGGATGAAGTTTATAAACGGAAAGAACACCTTACTATTGCCTTTGGAAAGTGTGAGATATTGGATCGAACTCTAGTATGGCCGAAGGGTAGCTTCTTGGTTCGACAGGGTTAAGCATGAATTCGAAGGTTGTTCACATGCTTGTGTCGAAGATGCTAGGGTTGTTAGCATGTTAAATAAGGTTTTAGTGTTTAAACCTTAATTTGTTAAGTTAGCTTGTTTATTAAGTTGGCTTGTGTAATAGGCCTTGTGGAAAAAGCCCATTAGTTAGTATGTTAGGTTTTATTATAAATAGCATACTAGTCTCTCATCATTGCTAAGCTGCAAATCCTAATTTAGGGTGAGAGAGGTTATTTGTTATTCTTGTAAACTTGTAATCTTGTTTTAAGAGTAAGTGAAAGAATAGCAGTTATAACCAATTCATGTGTTCTTCTTCTGTTCCCTAATTCCCTATTATACTTTGTTATTGGTATTTGTATTCACAACAAATTGGTGCGGTGAGCGTGGAGAAGATGCCTTCAACAAAGTATGAGATTGAAAAGTTCATCGGAGTGAATGATTTCGGTCTGTGGCGCTTAAAGATGAAAGCCCTACTGGTCCAGCAAGGTTGCTTGGAAGCGTTGAAGGGAGAGGCAGCCATGAATGCAGAATTGACGGCAGCAGAGAAGACATTACTGAGTTGCAAGTTTTTCCACTGTATGCAGTTGATAAAGCTGCATGAAGAAAGCTAGTTTGTTCCCTTGATTTTGTAGAGTTAGATCCAAGGTGGAGATTTGTGAGATATTGGATCGAACTCTAGTATGGTCGAAGGGTAGCTTCTTAGTTCGACAGGGTTAAGCATGAAGTCGAAGGTTGTTCACATGCTTGTGTCGAAGATGTTAGGGTTGTTAGCATGTTAAATTAGGTTTTAGTGTTTAAACCCTAATTTGTTAAGTTAGCTTGTTTATTAAGTTGGCTTGTGTAATGGGCCTTGTGGAAAAAGCCCATTAGTTAGTATGTTAGGTTTTATTATAAATAGCATACTAGTCTCTCATCATTGCTAAGCTGCAAATCCTAATTTAGGGTGAGAGAGGTTATTTGTTATTCTTGTAAACTTGTAATCTTGTTTTAAGAGAAAGTGAAAGAATAGCAGTTATAACCAATTCTTGTGTTCTTCTTCTGTTCCCTAATTCCCTATTATACTTTGTTATTGGTATTTGTATTCACAACAGAAAGAATAAAAAAGGGTCCATTGAGAGAAATGTTTAGAAAAAGAGACTGGTGTGCTTTGATGTTCCATATTGGTCTAGCCTCGAAGTAAGACATTGTCTTGATGTAATGCATATGGAGAAAAATGTGTGCGATAGTTTGATTGAAACACTTCTAAACATTTCAGTCAAGACTAAAGATAGTAAGAATTCTCGTCTAGATATATATGATGGCGATGGATATATAACAACAATTGACTCTAGAAGAATTAGGAAAAAAAACTTATTTGCCTCTGGCATCTCACACTCAATCTAAAAAGGAAAAAAAGCTTTTGTGAGTGTTTGCTTGGTATCAAAGTTCCCCAAGGTTACTCATCAAACATCAATAAACTTGTATCAATGAAAGATCTCAAGTTAATTGGCTTAAAATCTCAAGATTGTCATGTCTTGATGCAACAACTTCTACCAGTGGCTATCGGTGGCATGTTACCAAAAATTATAAGAGTAACTATAGCCAAATTATGCTTATTCTTTAGTTCCATATGTAATAAAGTTCTTGATTTCAAAAAATTATATGAATTAGAAGATGAGGCTGCAATAATCTTGTGTAAATTGGAGATGCATTTCCCTCCATCATTTGTTGACATTATGATTCACTTAATTGTTCTTCTAGTCAGATAAATCAGATTTTATGGTCCAATTTATTTAAGGTGGATGTATCAAATAGAAATGTACATGAAGATATTTAAAGGATATACGAAGAATCTGTTTGGGTTGGTTGAAAACGTGAGATATTGGATTGTTAGCATGTCGAAATGCATTATGATTCTCAAGTATGCATTAGTCGAAATGCTAAGATTGTTAGCATGTCAAATTGGGCATGTTTGTTATGCCCAATTGTTTAAGTTGTATTGTTCCCTGAGTTAGCTTGTGTAATGAGTTTGTGTGTAAAAGTCCATTAGTTTAGTGTGTTATTTTTATTTTAAATAGCATATTAGTCTCTCATTATTGCACACTGCAAATCCTAATAAGGGTAAGAGAGGTTATTTGTTATTCTATAACACTTGTAATTTTGTTTCAAAGAGAAAGTAAATAATAGCAATTTATAATCAATTCCATTGTGTTCTTCTTGCTTCCCTCTTTTCTAACCTTGTGGTTTTCTTGCCAAGAAAAGAAACCTATTATACTTTGTTATTGGCAATGATTTCACAACAAATTGGTGCGGTGAGAGTGGAGAAGAATGTCATCGACAAAGTATGAGATTGAAAATTTCATCAGAGTGAACGATTTAAGTCTGTGGTACTTGAAGATGAAAGTCCTACTGATTCATTAGGGTTGGTTAGAAGCGTTGAAGGGAGCAGCAGCCATGGACGCTGCATTAATGGAGAAGGATAAAACGACTATGGTAGAGAAAGCCCACAATGCCATCTTATTGAGCCTTGGTGATAAGGTTCTTTGAGATATTTCAAAAGAGACGACAACGACGAGTTTGTGGTTGAAACTCGAAAGTTAGTACATGACCAAATCGTTGTTCAATCGCCTCTACCCAAAGCAAGCTATGTATTCATTCAAGATGAGTGAAGAAAAAGTCTTGGCTGATTCTTGATCTTGAAAATATCGATTTTAAGATTGATGATGAAGATCAAGCCCTGTTGTTGTTGTGTGCTTCACCCAGATGACATCCTCACTTCAAAGAATTTTTATTGTATGGAAGAGAGTCTTTGACCTTTGAAATAGTTCAATCAGCCCTGTATTCTAAGGTTTTGAACAAACGAAAGGAGAACAATCCGTCTTCGACTTGTGAAGGTATATAGGTTAAGGAAAAATTCACAAAGAGAGATGACAAGTTCGACAAGAAAAAAGGTAAAAGACAATAAAAATCTTATAGTGGTGATGCATCTTGTATTGGATGTTATCATTGTAAGAAGGAGAATCATACAAGAAAAGTGTGCCATGAAATCCTGAAAGATCATGGAGGTAAGAATAATGGCAACATTACCATTGTTCAAAATGATTTTGACTTATATGATGTTCTTGTGGTTTCAAGAAGTGACTCAAGTAAAGAGTGGATTATGGATTCAGGTTTCACTTGGCATATGTCTCCAAACAAATACTTGTTCGAGGAACTATGTGATCAAGATAGTGGATCTATATTGTTGGTAAACAACAAAGCTTGCAAGATTGCAGGTGTTGGATCTGTGAGATTCAAGCTCCATGATGAGTCAATAAGATTGTTGGCTGAAGTCATGTATGTACCTGATATGAAGAGAAATTTGATTTCTCTTGGTGAATTCGAAAAGAAAGGATATGTTTTCCAAGGAGAGAAAAGTATCCTAAGAGTCATGAAGGGGTCGAAGGAAGTCTTGAGAAGCGTGAAGAAACAAGCCTTGTATACCCTTAAGGCGAAAGTTGTAAGTGATTCTACATATGTTGCATCCACGAAAGTTTTGTCGAAGACAAAAATTTGGCACATGAAATTAGGCCATGTTAGTGAAAGGGGTCTGGTCAAACTAGGGAAACAAAATCTGCTTGGTAGAGACAAAGTTGAAAATATAAAGTTTTGTGAACCATGTGTACTTGGAAAATATTGCAGAGTGAAGCTCAACAAAGGAAAACAAAGAACTCATGGATCTCTTGATTACATCCATGTTGATTTTTGGTGGCCTATAAGGTGTCCATCACATTTAGGAGCAAGGTATTTTCTATCCATAGTTGATGATTATTCCAGAAAGTTATGGGTAATCATCCAGAAGAATAAGGATGAAACTTTTGAAATTTCCAAAGTTTGAAGACTTTGGTCGAAAATCAGACAGACAAAAAGGTCAAGATGTTGAGAACCGACAATGGCCTTGATTTTTGCAATGAGGCGTTTGACAATTTTTGTGCATCCTCTGGTATTACAAGACACAGAACTGCTGCAGATACTCCGCAACAAAATGGTTTGGCTGAAAGATTTAATCGAACCATTTTAAAAAGAGTTAGATCGCAAATGTTAATCTAAAAAAAATATTAAATCGTATTTATACTTATTTATCATAAGAGAAGTAGACACAAATGATAGAATAGTATGATTCATTTAATAAATGGATTCCACTAGACAATTTCTCAATGCACCCCATAGATCTCTTAGACACCACGCAAAATTTCAAATTTTCCCTCTGCTTTCGTAGATGCACATCCGGAAGCATCCTTAGATTGCACTCCTTCTGTATATGCATCTACGGAACCGTAAAAAACAAAGTATAGCAGAGTTAAATTCAACTTATTTCAGTTTAGAATTCCTTCCGTAGATGCACCTACGGAACATAGTGAAAACAGAGTGTTCCGTAGATGCACCTACGGAACAGTCTGCTATATTTTTAAATCATATTCATTTCACTCCAAAACTCAATGTTTATTGCAAAAATGTAAAATTAAAGTAATGCATTTTAAAGACAATAGTAGGTAGACCAAAAAAACACATCGTATAAATAATGTCGGTCATAATGTCGAATACATCATCAAAATAACATACATAAACGAAATAAAAATACAGACATAAAAAAACAACAGGCATCACTAATGTGTATGTCGGACATTATCATGCGTCTCTCCTCTGCCTCGGGCCCCGCCTCCGCCTCTACGTCCACCACGCCCTCTGTTGGCTCTGCCTCTAGCGTCAAGTGCCCCACCAATCCTGGCACGGTGTCTACGGTACATAAATGGCTTCTCTGCCAACCTAATCATAACATCTAGCACACGCCTCTGCTAAGACCCCTCAGGGAATAAACCATCTACAATGGCTCTCAGGCCCGTGTCAGCTATCTGACGACACCGGCGAAGAAGATCCTAAGTGTGGTCTAACTCAGCCTGATGAGCCCGCAGAATCTCCTCATGGGCTGGTCTGGGCGGATCTCCAGGTGCAGTTAGAAGCATGTACATGTGTGACACTCTGTAGTACCAGGTGATGTACCCCTCGGCATGAGCTCAGTGTAGGTAGGCACGATCAATAATGTCTGGGAAGTGTTGTAGTATCCAAGCCTGAAAAAAAAATACGGTTATTTTAATGTACTATCACAAATATATAATAAGTAGAAGGGTATAAGAGTGTTACCACCAAAAGGGTACATCTGTCTGCCACTGTCCTTGCCTTCCACAGGCATCCCTCTACGAGTCTAAAGTAGTTGTACGCCAGTACACCTGCTCCTCAGTTGTACTCTCGGATACAAGTTGTATCCGATAAGTACCTGAGGTAGACGACGTTTGTGTACATCGAGCTCGTGTCCACAAAGAGCTGAGTGCCTATCAAATATAGTAAGTAACATCTAAGCGTCTGTTCTCTGTGTATATCCACGTCTACCTCGTCACCAGAAACCTCATGTGCCGCACTCAGCACTCATCATATCTCCGCTGCAAGAAAGAAAACCTCACGGGCACCCCGCAGGTCCTCTCCACCTCATCAAGCGCGTCAGCATGATCAGCCCCCAGCTCCGCAAGCAGCACCTTCATCGCTTCCTCCTTCGTCAGCCTACCGTGATCAAGGAGGGTAGCCTTGATAGGTAGATGTAGGAGGCATGCCACATCATCAAGTGTGATGGTAATCTCACCGTGAGGAATATGAAATGAGGAAGTCTCCGGATGTCATCTCTCCGTAAATGCCATCAGCATCCTGTTATGTATCGTCATGTAGCCGACTTGACAGAGGTCCCTCAGGCCAGAAGCTGATAATACATCCTGGAACCACGGTTGGTCAGGCTGTGCGAGATTGGCAATCTTTCGGGCGTGGTTGTAGAACCTCTAGGGATCCCTCTCCTGAAATTAGTAAAAAATAAAAACGGTTATTAATAAGTAAAGTCGAAAACTGAAGAAAATAAATTAATAAGAAATTACCGAAGAAAACTTACATTTCTCTCCCAAATACGCCTGGTTGCATGATCTGCATACCCAGTCAACAGGGATGCGTCTACAGGGCCCCTTCGGTACCAAACAGGCTCCGGCACCAGCTAGTACTCGTGCAGCTCCGAAGGTGACACCGAAGATCCTGCAACATATGTCACTAGCACATGAACAGATGTAGAAGAACTGCCCCGACGACGTTTGTGGGGGGTGGCATATGTGAGGAACCCTCGGCGTCAACATCATCTCGAGTCCTCCGTAGTGTAGTAGTAGATGGGGAAGGCCCGGATGGAGCAAGTGTAACAAATGGGAAAGGCCAGGCTGGAGCGGGTGTATCAGATGGAAAATGCCCGACTGGAGCGGTTGTATCTGGTGCATCTGCTGCAACAACCCCTCCATCAGTGACCTAAGATACTACATGCATCTGTTCACACCGCACGGATGCGTGTTGTGCAGTCCTTCCATGTATATCTCTATTTGGACTGTGGGTGATAATGTATGCATTGTGATACAAATAACCTCGATATCAAAACTGTATATTTATAAATAAACAAATAAAGAAAAATAAAAATTTACTCTTCCGTAGATGCATCTACGGAAATATCTTAGTTTTAAAAAACGGTGGCGCTTCCATATATGCATCTACGGAATGCCCTAAAATTCATCTCTTTCGTAGATGCATCTACGGAAGGTTCTAAAACTCAGAAACTCAACAATGGCATAAGTCCACTGTTCGATCACTAAAAAACTTGATTTTTGTGGCTTGATCATACGTTTTAAACATCAAAAATACCTCAAAACTATATTTTTAAACCTATTCAATCATTTCTACACCTAAATATCGAATTCTAATTCGATTTTACAAATACTCTAAAATCATTCAAAAGTCAAAAACTTACCGATTAAATAGAGTTTTGAACTTGATGAAATGTGTTGATACTTGATGTTGACAATGTCGGCCGAACTCGGGAGAAAGAAATTAGAAGTTTGATATTTGGAGTTGAGAGAGTTTGAGAGTTTGAGTGTTTGAAATGTGAAGAATGAGGGAGAGAAAAAGTCTGGCGCGAGTTATAACCTCAAATGCTTCCGTAGATGCATCCACGGAAGCTTCTATATTTGCATCTACAGAACAAAACAACATTGAACAAAAAAAGAGGTGCTTCGAGAGACAGAAGCTGAAGAACATATTTGCCAATTCGATGGTGTGTGAGATGCATGGAGTGGGATGAAAAATTTTCTTCCATTAACGAATCTTACTGATTTTTATTTGTCTCCCTTTTATATAGAAAATAATTCTTTTTTTTAAATAATAAATGGAGTAAACAAATTATGCAATTGTCATAATTGAAATGGAAATGTCCAGGACCCGAGTTTAACATAGGTTAAGCATGACAAATTGAAATCAAAACTAAATGACATTTTAAATTGAAATCAGACTCATACTATAACTTACTATTTAATACAACAACACCAAGATTACATGGAACACTCGCAAATGAACACTATATATTACTTCATTGATCTCGAAATAAAATCTCAGAATATTAGTCATTGTAAACATCAAAATTGTTTCTTCTTCTTTTCCACACACAATTTTTCTTGTTCTAAATTTTCCTGTATAACTTAACTTTTCCATGATACAGATCTTTTCTTCTCCCTTTTTTGTAAGGCATCGTTTATCACAGGACCAGTGCCACATATCCTTCAAATGGCCTGAAATCCATCAGATCGAAATCTGTTTTTCGAGTACTACCATTCACAACTCAAAACAGTAACAAAATAGTCAAGTGTCAACTAAAGCATACTCCACTCTGTTAACAAAATAGTGAAGAGACAAATTTTTAATTCATATAATGTACTCAAGAATAAAACTTGCGCAACGTTGTCGGACGTTTATAAGTTCATCTTCATGGAATGGTTCTGGATTTCCAAATAACTGAATGAATGATGAAATAACATAAGATTGGCACATCAACAATAAAAAAACACAATTAAATAATATAACTTTTAAAAAATTATATTACCTTCTTTTTCCATGGATCAATAATACCATTAGATACAATGTTCAACATATGTATCATAATATAGTAGCCGCACTTGTAATTGTCAGGTTGTCTTTGACACTGAATTTAAATATCAAAGGTGAATTTATTAATTAAAATTTTTATATAAAATAACTTCTATGAGTTATAAGCGAAATTTTAGACAACTTACAACTGGAACAGTCCATACTGGCTTCTTATTTTGAACTCCTTGCAGCTTAAGATATCCCTCCAAAGCTCTAGGATAATAAAATATCAATTAAATGATAAGTTATATATTTGTGTCATAAAACATATAACAAAGTTTATGTATGATAAACAAATTAAACACTTACGAATCTACAGTGTGAATAATATTTTTATCCGGCTTTCTTTCCAAAGAACATAGGAATACTACATGATTCTTCTTAGGACAAATAATGAGCAATTGCCAATGACGACTACATTGAACAACAAATAGTTAGATAGGTGTTGATACAATTCTCTCAATTATAAGCAATGAACTTATAATCCACATGTACTTACTTGCTGTGATACGGAGCTAGGTAACACTCTTTTTTATCATTGTAAAACTTATTCTGTATGTAGGCTTCAGCTTTAGATGGATTGTGTTGATTTTGAATAAAACATGGATCAATAAACCCATACAAGTCACCCTTACCCACATTAATAGAAAGGCGATTCAAATACCTAAAATATTGAAATAAATATTAATTATAAATGATCATTAATGAATTAGCTAAACTTATAAAATAAAGAACTTACGTTAACCACAATCGTAAAATAGTTATGGATAACTCTTGTTTACCCATACACAACTCTATAATATCTCTTTGTGAGAGCCAAAGAAACTTCATTCTATCGTGTTCTAATTCGAGCTTTATAGATTCTGACATACCCATCGCCTTTAAAACCAATTGTTGAACAGAATCTAATTGAGGGTCCAGCCTTTTGGGTGAGACGTCCTCATTCCCAGATCCATCAACATCCTAAATAATTAGGATTGAAAAATTAGTTAACATATATAAGAGGTTTAAGTGTATAAAGTGAGAAACAAAATGTGATTAATACCTTATCAGAAACAATTTGCACAAGTCTTGTCGGCCATTGAATGAAATTGTTAAGGGCATGCCCAACCGTTTCCACCTCATCAGTGGGTATAGGCACCTGAGCGTTTGCATCTAGGACCTCGTTAACCACCACCCTCACCGAATCCTTTTCAAGCAATTGCTTATGTATGGTGGGTCCTAACTTGTAAACAGTACCATATGCCACGGCATGAATTAAATTATCAACATACAGTTCACATTGTTCTGGGATTTCATCCTCTTCTGGTATAGACAGCACAGTAGAGTGACTATTCTTCGGGCTCCCAGGTACAACGGTATTAGGAGGACAAGTTGGGAAATTCTTAGAGAAACCCATAGATGTCAGATCTTGCATCAATTCCTCTTTAATCTGTTGAGTGAGCTCCATTTTTATGGCCTCTATTTGTTTGCTACTAATAACAGGCGGGGTGGAGGCATTACGTGAATGTGGTCCAAAGTATTGCAGAATACCGACACCTCGACCAACACCACGAACACGGCCAGGGTGCTCAGGTTGGCCAAGGGCTTCTACCAAAATATCTTTACGTCCTTGTGGAACAAAAGCTCCTTGAGATGTTTTTTCAACTAGAGAATCCTACACCATATAATTCAAATACTTTAGACAATCATGAGTTAGTTTTATAATTATAAAATTAGAGTTGCATATTACTTACAATTTTCTCAGCAACAATGCGTGTGTCCTCTGTTATGTAATCTCCTGATGGCTTTTGTCGGGCTCTCTTCCATTGCTCGTGGCGTGCTGGTGGAGATGGAGGTGCAACTACTGAATCTCCCAATGATTCTTGTTTTTCTTTTAATTTCTCTTGAATCATCTTCTCCTGGAGCAACTCATACCCTCCACGAGACAATCTATGAGGGTGTTTATTATGGGCCGAGACCATTTGCGCTTTCTTTCTTTTCTCCTAATATGCATACACGCCAGCTAAGTTTAGTACTAAAATTAAATTTGGTTGACCAACTAAACTATAAGTTCAACTAACCTGAAAGGAAGGGTCCAGCCGCATTTGAACAAACGCCTGCCATATTTCTTCGTTAAGAAAATTATAGACCTCAAGAGGAGATTCATCACTAAGATCCCCATGTATATATCTAGAAGTCAAAGTATTCTTAAATGCCCTCCAACGTTCTCCTGCATATGAAATCCATTTCTTTCGCAAGAACTCAGAATTAGGAACATCCCATACTTCCTACATTACATAACAAAACAGAGAAGTTAGTGAATGACAATAATATTGTTAAATACATCATTTACAGACATAATTACAATTACCAGGATGGATGTCCAAATGTCGTTCTTCACGTCCTCATCTACAGAATCCCAATCCTCCGTCAAAATACTGACTTTGCTTCGACCAAGGAAACCCACATAACTCTTGAACTTGTGCTTGTTTTCCCCTAACGGTTTTCCAATTGATTGATCAAATTCAATCGATATCCTTTGTCCATCAGTACGGTCAAGTGCTAACTTTTTCATTAGTGTGGCACCACGTTTACCCTTTCTATTGGTAGACTGAGTATCCAGCCCACTTCGGGAAGGATGTGACAGATCATCCATGTGTCTGTTTAAACAAAAATAATAGTATCATACGTCAATAGTTCCTCTAAACAATGGGATAAATAACATGATTCAATAGATAAAACTATCATACATGGATAAAATGTACTGTGGAAATCAAATTAAAATTAGTGAAATAAACTCGTATGGATAAAAACCATTGCAAGCAATCACAGTAAAAAGTATTGAGAGAAACTCATATGGATAAAAACCTTTGTAAGCAATTTAAGTAAAAATTATTGAAATGAAACCATCATGAATATTTAATTATTGAAATGAAACATCAGATATAGGTAATTAAAGTAAAATTATGTTTTAATTTTCTAAGATGGTCAAGTTTGAATATTTTCTGATCATCGTGAGTAGCTTCCTGAAATAATAACAGGAATACCCATCAAACACACTTTGCAATCAAAAAACTTAGTTAAACACCTGTGTTTTTTGTTGGTTTTCTTGGGCCCAAAATCATCATATATAATATAATGTATTTGCGCTTCATTAGATATAGTTACTACTAAGTTACCATATGAATCTATTTTATCTGTTGTAAGTCCAAACCCAACTTTTATGGCTCATTATCAAAATTCGGAAACAATTCATCAACTTTCTTCCATTGCAAAGAATGTCACATGATAAATCACTTTTCCTCTCGTCTACCTGTCATATATTATTCTTTGCACCATTTACATTAACAATTGTTTGAATATTGTGATTATAGGAAGATAAAATAACACTTTTGCAGGATGTCCCTTTCTGCTAACATCACAGTTGGAGTAACCAGTGTTATCAAATTGCGGCGCCATGACCGCTAAGGCAGATACATGGCGGTTTTTGGACTTGCCGCAATGGTAAATGTTAGCCGCTATTGCGGGTTTTTCTGCCATAATCCGCAATAACTGCGCCAAAAAGCAGCCGGTATGGCGCGATTTTGGCTCTCTGCCATGAACCGCCATCCCCCATGGACAACACTGGGAGTAACCATCATTCACTTCGTAGTGATATCCCACCCTTGGAGTTCTTATTCAACTCTTCAAACTCTTTTATGTACAATGTGCAATCATTAAGGCTTGCTAGTATTTTCTTATACTTCATTTCCATTAGACACCAGATCTTATTTGTCTTGTAATTACAACTTAACAGTGTGTTACTTTCCAGGAGCATGTCTCTCAACAACTTAAGCAGACAACCATGTAAAGTAAGTGCACGCTACATACAAAGTTTCTTCTTTGTCACAGCACAAATTATAATACACATGTGCACGCTAAAAGACTCTTGTCCAATACCTTAGGATTATGCCCTGTAAAGGATTGTACATATCTACATCAACTTCATCCCACGCCTCCTTGGAAGTTTTCGCAAAGAAGATTTGTTCAAAGTTCATATAATCAACACATTAGTGTAAATAAAAAAATATCTTTGCAGTCTTCTTTTTTTCTCTTTGTAGGTTTTCTTTGGTGCTTTATATTAGCATCTTCTTCCACTTAAATCCCATTCTTCACCAATTCCAGTACATACTGAAATCAAAAGACAACGCCCATCTTCACACACAAGTGGTCAAAGTTCTTGCCATGAAGAAAAGGAAGATTTGTGGGGCATCCATTTGAACTAGCCACATTTCACACTCGAAAGAACTCTACGTGTTTCTCCCACAAAACAATCACTCAAATTCTCACTCCTTAGATTAGAACTAGAAGCTCTAGATATCATTGTTAGTGCGGAAATGCACTACATTAAATTTGCACTATGCTATAGCATCTTACTCAAAGAAGAGAGAAAGAAGATGAATAACTCCAAATTACTTTCATACTTCTACTTTATTGAAATTGAATCGGAGATTTATATAAGTCCCATGTCCACTCATACCAAGTAACTGAACTAACCACTTAACTAGAACAAATTCACTAACTAACTTTTAAGTTTTAACTAACTACTAATACTAACAAAGTCAAACTGAATTACAACTAACAATCTCGACGATTAATAATAAATTTAATAGTTTCTTTTAGAAGAGATATCCTAAACAATAAGACTAAAGAATAAACAGGGATGAGAATTCAATAAATCATTTTTATCTACACCAAGTTCGATCCAAAATCATCAATTCCCATATCAAGCAAGAACTATTAAGGTTCTCTACTATATCTAAACAATCTACAATTCTACATCAACCCAAAAGTAACACTAAACAAGACAATGAACAAAACAAAATCAGAGTAATAAATGCAGTAATCAATGAAGAAATCGAACAAAGAGAAGAGAAGAATCTCACTTTGAGTTGTTGCTTTTCGGAAGCTGCATCCTCTGAGAATCCTTTGAAAATTGCATCTTCTGTTTCTCCAAAGCCACACTTTTTCTCTGCTTTGATGAGTCCACTCTCTCATGTATCTCACTAAAGTTCTCTGTAGCACTTGCAACCTCTATGTCATTGCTCAACTCCAACTCTTCTGAATCTGAATTATCATTTCTTCCTCTCTTCCTCTTCTTGCTCTCATTGCTCAACTCCAACACATCCGAATCTGAATTATCCGAATTCGAATCATCAATCTCTGCTTCCGCGGCTGCAGCAGCCGCAAAGGCAGCTAAATTCCTGCAAAAACGTGATTCATCCAAGCTCTTGAAAGAGGACGATGTCGCTGGCACGGGTTGTTTCTGACTGCTTTGACTCTGAGTGCCAGATCGACGACCGACCGGCGCGAGCACCCATGACGGAACCTCAACGGGAGGATCAAACGGCGAAGAGAGATTCTTCGGCGGTAAATTATCTCCAATGAACGAATCAAGTTTCTCGAAAAACGGCCATACATTATCGTAACCGCTGGAATCAGAAACCCTAGCCTTCTCGGTCGTATACTTCTTCTTGAGCGTGTTGATTCGGCTTTTGCACTGAACGTAAGTGCGGCGCGTTTTTCTGTCGTGGCCGTGATGGTTGTTAACGGCTTTTGCGACCTCCTTCCAGTGAGACTGAAGGAAATTTTTTTGGTTAAGCTTCTTGTAAAGTTTGCCCCAGACGTCGATGAGTGTGAACGTGGCCTCGTCGGACCAGCCGTCTTCGTGTCCGGTGGACGGAGAAGGTCGAGTTCCGGTGGGGGTTTTCATGAATCGCAGTGCGGTTGTTAACTGGAATTTGTGTTTTTTAAATCGGTTGGGGTTTGGAATTAAGTTCGTCAGTGAACTTTGCAAAAACGTTTTACGACGTTACGGCTTAACCGATCTAAAAGCGGAATTTATATTTAACTCCTTATTGCACGAAGTTACACTATAAGGCAGTGTTTTAAAAACCGGACCGGTCATCGAACTGGTAAGGGTGCTGGGTCACTGGTTTATCGGTCAAACCATTGGGTCACTGGTCGAACCGGATTAAACTGGATTAAACCGGATAACTCGGTTGAATAGACCTGTCATTATATAGGTATAAAACCGGTCGAATCGAATGATTCAGTCTCTAAAAAAATATAACTAGCTTTTAAATTTTTTAAAAATATCATATCATAAATTCAAATTTCATAACTTAAATTCAAATTTTACACAAAGGTATCACACATAACAAAATAGTAAAAAATTACAAAGTCTAATTGCAAACAAAGTCTAAATACAACATAATCTAAACAAAGTCTAATTACAACATAATCTAATTGAATAATTTATAACAAAATAACTCCAATGTGTACCAAATTTAATTAAAAATAGGATTCTCCTAAAAAGAAAATCAAAAAAATTCAATATGTTTATGCTATTTAAGAAAATTTATTAGTAAATATAACAAATAGACAATAAAGTTTTTAATTTGTCACTAAAAAACTATGTGAGAATGCTATTTAAGTAATACACTACTAAATATATTAAAGTTTAAAAGAAATGTTAAAAAAAAAGTTTAAAAAAAATTAAAAAAAAAAGGTTAAAAAAAAAGTTTAAAAAAAAAACAAAAACAAGCAATTAAACCGCCGGTTTTCCGGTTTTCACCGGTTCCCACCGGTTTGATGGCATACCCGATCTGACTATTGAACCAGACCGGTTACCTGTCCGGTTCCCGGTTCGACCGGTCCGACTGGCCGGTCCGGTCCGGTTTTTAAAACACTGCTATAAGGAGTTACACTAAAAGGAAAATAGTACACTAAAAGAACATATTGTATACATCGCATAAATTGGACTATAAATTAATGTTATTTTTAAACTCCCTAATAAGACAATGGAAATTAGTACACTAAAAGAATACATAGTATACAATGTATTGTACTATAATTTGTGTTCCATTTGTGTTAAAATAATTGGAACTTAGAATGTTCGGTAGGTAGTACGGAACACTCTATTTTTAACATGTTCCATATATACTCTCCGAATGATTTACTAAAATCATCTCTAATGATAATTTTTTTTATTGAGTTCTCCACCTGTACCATTAATTTAATAATTGAATATTTAAAAAATTTGTCATGTCATATTAGAGTTGCATTGCAATGCAACAACTAAAAGATTGTAGTACCCAATCAAATCAAGTTATGAGGTAAAGTTGGGGGACCCATATCAAATTTTTATTAAAGTTAAAATTAAATAAATTCTTTTCATATGATGTGGCTTAGTGGGTCCCATAAAGAACTTAAATGTAAGTTGCACCATTGGAGATACTCTAAATTGAAATGTTTTGCATTTTTTCAACGTTCGCTGTGTTTTTTACACTTTCGTTAATGTACCTACGGAATAAATCAAATTTTTATTAAAAAAAATATGTGTCCGGATGAGCATCTACGAAAGCAAGAGGCATAATTAGAATTTCGTAAGGGGATTGAGAGAATCAATGGATGTAATGAGATATTCTCTAAATGAATCTTTTGGGCTTAGACCATAAATTGACAGTACTTTTTTTTAAAGCTGTCGTAATTACTCTTTCTTTGTCTTCTCAATATATTTTTATCCTTATAAATATTTTAAATTTTGTTTTTTATCAATATTAAAAAATGACGTATTTTAGTCTCTATGAATTTTTATGATTTATGTTATTTTTTAAAATTTTTAATTTTTAAATAATTTTTTTAGAAATGTTTAAAATATTATAAAATAAAAATAATTAAATATGAATTTTTGAAATTTCATAAGATAATGATAAAAAATAATGAAAATTTCGACCTATAAATCAAATTTTGAGTTTGTTTTTTTAAAAAAAATTAAGACGTTCTAATCATGTCTGCAAATAATCATTTAAAAGTACACATTTTAACAGTAAGGGACCAAAAATCAAATCATGTCTTTTTTTATAGGGACCAAAAATCAAATTGGTATTTTATAGAGACCAAAAACATATTTAACACTTTATAAACTCAAAGATAATATTCCATCGTTTGACTATTTTATGATTGAGTAAAGAAAATTCTCCATTCCGCCCAAATTGAAAAGGAAGAAGTAAGAACTATGATAATAAGTGATGGAGTTGATGAAATTCATACCATTGTGATATATATCATACAATAGAATAATGCAAGATGAGTACTTTGGCAAATTTGCCACTTAGCACTCTCTCATGCATTCTTATATTTTTACTTACGCTATAAAAGGAAACTTTCATTTAATATAAATCTATTTATTTTATTAAATTTATTATTAATATATTTAATTAATTAAAAAAATATAATCATTATTAATGACAGGCAGACTAATTAATAGTGTAAATAAATTCAATTGTTTTTATTGTTACCAATGCAAGATTTTTTTTTTTTTATCATTATCATACCATTTTTACCGTGTAAATTCTTAAATGCTTGCCAAATATTTATGGTTATTGCATAAAACGAAACATCAACCTTGGGTCATTTCAGTTTCCAATTCAATTTTTTTCAATTTCATTCTTCTATGTTTTCCTATGCTTGGAAATTATAACTCATGGTGGCTTAATTTATTGAAACCTTACCCAAATCTCTTTCATATCTCTTTATATTTGTATATAAATTTGTTCCCAAAACTTTGTCAAACAATGGAAAGAAATTTATTATTTAAATCATACATTGTTGCCTTTTGTTCCATTCTCTTTCATTTATTCACTGTCATTGTCCACTTTATTTCCCAATTTTGGATCGTTCCCAAATCTTCTATTTTACTGTACACTGTGTGTAATATATTTATTTAGATGGTTTTGGAATCGTTCCCAAATCTTCTATTTTACTATCCACTGTGTGTAATATATTTATCCAGATAGTTCCATTGTTATCTGTATGAAAGTCTATAAAAACAATTTTTTATAATGCTCATAATATTCCAAATAGTATTTGATTCGTGTTTACAGTTTCTGTTTTGTATTCCAGTGAATCATGGCATCTTTTGATTCGAATTAGAACCTTGTCAATAAAAGGAAATTGAGAATCTTGAGATGCTTCAATTGGATTCTATTAGATTCAGCTGTATAATATTATACTATTTTGTTCTCATATTTTTACAGTGTATTTATAAATCTAAAAATCATATTACAATACTTAAATAAGAAAATGAAATATGTATAAGCTTTTGTTACACAAATATACAAATATGTATTAGCTTTATTAATATATTTTGTTTTTTTTATGGTTTCATTATTTATGAAATTGAGTATTATGTTGCAGGTTTTTTCAATGGATTCTCATGGAAATGTCCCAACATCTATTGATTTATTGACAATTTCTTTTCTATATTATTGACAGTCTCTTTCATATATGCTTGATTATTATTGACAGTCTCTTTCATATATGCTTGATTTTGGACTTTAAATTATGTTAAAGTGGTAGATAATATAGTGATGTTGTTTCTTATAATTTTATTTGATACTTTATATTCTAATATGTTGAGAGGGAACTTAATTTACTTTGTAAGTATGGTATATACGTTTTATTTATTTAAATCAAAATAATTTACTTTATAAATATGATGTATAGTGTACCTAAATTAATTATTATATTTCAGTTTCTTAATTTTCTTTTCTATTTTATAATTACTTGATCAGCTGTATCATAATTTTTAATTTTTTTGGTTTGTCTTTAAGTTGTAACATTATAGCTACTATACATATACCATAATTATTATTGGTACTCAAAATCATAATATTCAAAATTGATCTCTTCTCTATTATTAATCATTATTATAAAGATTATGATATGTAATTTCAAAAATTCTAATAATATAGTTGATAAAGCTTTATCCAAATCTTTTTGGTATTTAAATGGTTACTGACAATATTCATCTGTTAAAAAAATTGCACACATCTCTTTTATTTTTATTTTTACATAATATTTGTGATATAGTAAATGAGAAGATGTCAATATATGCATCCCATTTTTAACCATCATAAATGACAGTCCCAAATGCTAAATAGGTAGTACTAATTAAGTGTGCATAATGTATCAGCTTCCAAAAATAAATTAACACTATACTTATTAATCGACACAAGCGGACACACATGTCTATATTATTTGTACTATTAATACTACTCTTCATATTTGTATTTATTTTCATTATAGTATTTTATAAACCTTTATTTATTTGTTATTCATTTAATTTAATTTTGTTAATAAATTTTAATTATTGTTTAATAAATAAATCATAATAGCTTTAGATTTGATCTTTTATTTTCCTTTTAAAAAAAATAATAAAAAAATAATGATTAAACTTTTTAGAACCCTGAGCGCCCCTTTTCCCTTTTGTCCCGTGCCTCGCACGGGTATACACACTAGTGTATATATATATATATATATATATATATATATATATATATATATATATATATATATATATATATATATATATATATATATATATATATATATATATATATATATATAGGTACTGATTTTGAAACCCAACAACAACAATTTATTTGGAATATAAATACTATTTTATCACAGTTATAATAGATAATCGTTGTGGAAAGTACCTGGAGTTTATTATGTAATATGTAGATTGATTGTTTTTTTATACACATTACTAAATAAATACAACCATTTAAATTGATGAAAAAATTTATAATCTGAAAACTAAACTATTATAGAAAAAGAGCTTAAACAAACCACTATTTTTCAAAATGCATTCATGTCACAACTCATATCTTGCTCTTTAACATCTATCATATAAGAAAAGTCACTCTACTTTTTCCACAACAAGCCATGTCTAGCCTAACATTCCACCATTTTGTTTTGAAACATTTCATTTTTTTATTTTTCCTCTCTTTCTCTCTCTTCCATCTATTACCATATTCTTATTCTAATTGTTTCCAATTTCACTACAGTTACAAATTAACAATCTCACTTCCTCTTATTCTTCTTCTTCCTTCTTCTTTTTTTCTTTGTGTTTTATATTCTTCTTCGTAATGGTTATCGTTGACGGTGTTTTATTTTTCTTATTTATTCAGCATCACTAACATCGTTATTATGGTTTTTGTTTCAGATAGGTTTCGAAACAATTATTTGAGCATAAGGTGAGTTTCTTCTTCAACAATATTAAAGGGTTCGTCATTTTTTTCTTTTTTCTCTCAGATCTGGATTTTTTGTTCTTACTAAGTGGTGATGAAGAGATCGTACTCCTTTTATTGGTTTTTGTTTGATTTGTAGATTTTGTCTCAAATTTGAGTTTGTTGTTGGTGTTGTTGTTGTTACTCAGTAGTAAATATGGTTTTTGTTCGATTTTCAATTTTTTTCTCTCCCCTTTTGTATGTGCGTAAAACATATTGTACAAAATGGTATTTCTTTAAAATTGGAATCATTTTTTTCTTTTGTTTTGTATTTGTTACAATTTAATTTCTATTCTTGATGTTTCAAAATTTTAAGCTCTTGCATTTGTTCCTCTTTCAATTTTTCTTCAGATCTATAAAAGATTGTGGATGAGATTTGATCTAGATCTAATAATAGATCAATAGTATGTTATCTTCCAGATATGGTGATTTAATATTTTATTTTCATTTTCAAAGATGTAAAAATTTTATGGACCAAATTTTATATGTGCAGATAAAATTTCTTTAAGTTTTCATGTCTTTATGGTATGAAGTTAGAGATTTATTTATATTGAATATTTTTTATATTTTAAAGTCACATATAAAATTCCCCTCTTTTAGAAATTTCTTTTCTCAATTTCGTTTTAGTTTTTTAATGTTTTTCATAAGGGTTTAGTATGTGTAACTTTTTTGTTTAACTTACAGGAATCGAGAGTAATTGTGAGAATGAGTTTTAGCGGGAATGAAGGCATTTCACAGGCACACAAGATATTGTTCTTTTTAAATAGTTTTAATGTTGAAACAAACTGTTGAATTATGAAGTTTAAAGAATAAGGATTCATGAAAATTGGTAAATTCCTCTCTTTTAGTACGTGTAATCTTTTTGTTTAATTTACAACACTCTATTTTGTTTGTATACGATTTCAATTGTATATTTCTATTAGAAGATTTTTCTTATACCTATTTATTTCATATTTATTTTTATGTGCATTTAAACTTTCATTAGTCTATTAAAATATACAATCATTCCTAAGTCTATTATTTCATTTCCTAATTGAAATTTAAAGAATTTTTTTGTAATAATTTAAAATATTAATTTTATCGGATCAATATTGTATAATATTTTATTGGATCAAATATTTTCTCCCTCTGTCTTTTATTCAATATTTAATTGTTATTGAATGTTTTCAAGAATGATTAATTTTTATGATAATATTTAATTATTATGTATAATTAATTTTAATGCTATTATTTATTATATTTAATGGTGATGTATAATTGACTTTTAATTATAATGAAATTTCTTCTTTATATGTTTTTTTATTCTTTGCAGTGGTTTACTGATCCAAATCAAAGGGCATGGAAGTGAAAAGATGCATATGAAAGTTTACAAGCAAAACATTCAAGGTAAAAAAAGAGGCATATGAAAGATCCATACTCATAAATTAGTCTCTCTCTCTCTCCCCCCCCCCCCTCTCTCTCTCTCTCTATATATATATATATATATATATATATATATATATATATATATATATATATATATATATATATATATATATGAGGAGGGATCAAATTACACCCGAAGAGTTACACCACGAGTTACACTCGTTCAATAACTACATCTCGAATTAATATTTTTTAAATTCAACCGTTGGATTGAAACGTAATATCATATAGATCATACCTATAAAGTTTGAGCTTAATCTATAATGATTTACTATAACATCAAGATATCCAAAGATTAACGTCAAAATGAGCTTTCATATAACGTTAATTTTGATGTAATTCAATGACATAGTAAATCATTATAGATTAAGCTCAAACTTTATAGGTATGATCTATATGATATTATGTTTCAATCCAACGGTTGAATTTAAAAAATATTAATTCGAGATGTAGTTATTGAACGAGTGTAACTCGTGGTGTAACTCTTCGGGTGTAATTTGATCTCTCCTATATATATATATATATATATATATATATATATATATATATATTTATTTGTATAAGAGATTTACATTTATTGTTCTGATTTTCCCCTTCTTTTGGTCTTATATTTATTTTTATTTATTCAATTTTTTCATATTTTGCACAAGAATTAAGAAGGAGAGGGACTGTATTTACTCTTCAACTGAGTCTTTCTAATGCCGCCATTACTGCAGCAACCTATTTTCCAATGCTACTCATTATTTTTCTAAATATCTATATCTATGCAGTCTTTTCAATGCAACATTTTTGAATTTTTATTTTTATTTTATATTTTGAAAAATATGTATCACTCATATATGGAATATTAATCTTCTATTTTTGTTTGTAAAATATAATATAATTATCAGACCTATCTTGTAGTATTTAGAGTTTGATGTGATATCTTACTTTTTCTAAAAGCTAGATTTTGTGAGATATTGGACAAAAAAACTGTTCTAAAACCCATATCTCACACTGTTCCAAGAATAAAAATAGATGAGATGGGACATTACAATGAAACTATGAAAGTAAATAGACCAACTTTTCATAGTAGCTATGCAGAACTCTAAAAGTATGATTACAATAAAATAAAAGTGGTTTGATTGTCACATTAAATAATTTTAATCAATTGAAAAGTGGTTTGATTGTCACATTTAATAATTTTAATCAATTTTGAAGATGAAATTACGTTTTAAATGAACCATTTATGATAATAACTCATTAATTACCGTGGTATTAATTTTCAATTTTCAATTTATTATTAATATCAATTAATTACGTTAATTACGGTAAAATATTAATTAAAAATGGTATTCATTTATTATTCAATTAATGTCATTTTTAATATCAGTTTTCAATTTATTATTAATATCACTTTACGTTATATTTTCAGTTTTTCAATTTATGATAATTAAATTTTTTATGATCCATTTATGATAATTAATGCCTTTATTTAACACCATATTTATTTTAGAATAAATAATACTTTTAAATTTTAATGCAACATTAATTTTGATTACAATTATTGTGTTATTTTTTAATTTAAAACTACTATATGATATTTATGATAACTATAAAACTATTCATTTTCATCAAACAAAAAATGCAATTGAATTTTAATAAAAAGTGTATTTTTATTAAATAGTGTAAATAATTAAAATGAGTAAGAAATGTAAAATATTTATAGACAAAGAAAAATGATACTACTGATTAGTTGAGTGAATAAATGGCTTTCTCATATGTTTTATTTATACATATATAGGAAATAAATAAATATCTCAATGGCTTTACAATTTTCATATTTTTATGTTTGAAATCAATATCTCAAGATCTTTTTCTTAAAAAAATACAATGTATTAACTACATTTATAAAAACTATTATATATTATAATATAATTAAGACTAAATTCTTAAAATTTCATAAAATTTCATCTTAGGAAAAGTATGTTTTCAAAATTGGAAGATCCATCTCATACAAGTTAAAAACGTTTTATATGTGTATGACCAAATTCTTTACATATAAATTACTTTAATTATAATTTATTTTATAATCATACATGTCATAAATATTTATTTATGATAATAATTAGAATGCAATCATTTTGTTAATAATTTTATGGATGATAATTATTATTTGGCAAAGAAAAAATAAATGCAATAAAATTTTAATAAATTTATTTTCTTCAAATATGAAAATTATATAAAATAGAAAAATGAAACTATTAATTCAAATATTTAAATATGAAAATTAATCAACTATTAAAATATTGAATATTAACGGGAACGTGAAATTACTGATCAAAATATTGAATATTAACGGGAACATGTAGTTACTTATCACAATATTAAATATTAACGGGAACCTGAAGTTACTGATTAAAATAGTGAATATTAACGGGTACATGAAGTTACTGATCACAATATTGAATATTATGCGAACATGAAATTACTAATCACAATATTGAAAATTAACGAGAACCTGAAGTTACTGATTAAAATAGTAACTATTAACGGAAACATGAAGTTACTGATCATAATATTGAATATTAACGGAAACTTGAAGTTACTGATTAAAATATTAAATATTAACGTGAACATGGATTTATTGATCAAAATAGTGAATATTAACGGGAACATGTAGTTACTGATCACAATATTGAATATTAACGATAACCTGAAGTTACTGATTAAAATATTGAATATTAACGGGAACTTGAAATTAGTGATCAAAATATTGAATATTAACGGGAACATGAAGTTACTGATCACAATATTGAATATTAACGGGGACCTGAAGTGTTATTGATTAAAATATTGAATATTAACGAGAACATGAAGTTATTGATCACAATATTGAATATTAACGGAAACTTGAAGTTACTGATTAAAATATTTAATATTAACATGAACATGTAATTACTGATCAAAAAAATATTGAATATTAACGATAACATGAAGTTACTGATCTAAATATTTTGAAATTAACGACGGGAACATGAAGTTACTGATCAAAATATTGATTATTAACGGAAACATGAAGTTACAAAAGACTGTTTAGACACAATTTAATTTTAGTGCTTTCAATTTTGTTCATGATTTTTTTAGACACAATTTAATGTTAATTATTCTTATTTTTTTCCACAAAATGTTAAGTACTTTTACTATACATTTTTTCTATTTAAAATATACATCTGAAACAAATGCGCGTCCAGTACCAGAACTCGTGCGAACGCATAGGTTTATTACTAGTTTAGGATATGGTTCAATAGTATAAGTCCTTCGTGACATCGATTCCTTTGCTTCTAGTTTAATTTGAATAACATCAATTTATTTCCAAGACTACCTCATTATTGTCACTTATCATGACAATTGTGACGATGACTTATCATCATAACAATCATGATGATAAGTGAAGATGATGAGGTATATTTGGCAAATAAATTTATGTTATTTAAATTAAAATATCGATACAATGATATGAGTTAATGAGTGTGATATAAATTATGAGACGGGTGCAATTCGGAAAATGTTGATTGATATATGTTGATTTTCAAATAAAACTTAATTTTCAGATTATAATTTTTAATGTCAATTTAAATGAATGTATTTTTAGTAAAGGGTTAGTGAAACAAACAATTTACATACAATATAATAAACTCAACTTGATCTTCTGTCAATCTGCATAAGAATTTAAAGAACAAAACATTGTTAACTCACAACAAAGCCTATTTATTGTGACTTAGCAATGTTTCGTTCTTGTTCTGAGAATATTAATCAACAACAATAACATACATCAACATTTGTCAACAACACAACAATGACATACAACAACATTAAAACACATATTTTTTAAAAACAAAACACCGACAACATACAACAACACAAAATATAATAAAATGTTTCAAAAACGCACATTTTATAAAAAATAATCGTGGAACTGGAATCAATGATGAAGTTCATCTAGTTGATATGGAAAAAAAATAAAAGGTGAATGAAGTTTACACAATACATTCATACTTTTTGTATTATTTTTTTATAGCAACATAAACCATCATACAATAGAATAATGCAAGATGAGTACTTTGGCAAATTTGCCACTTGGCACTCTCTCATGCATTCTTATATTTTTACTTACGCTATAAAAGGAAACTTTCATTTAATATAAATCTATTTATTTTATTAAATCTATTATTAATATATTTAATTAATTAAAAAAATATAATCATTATTAATGACAGGCAGACTAATTAATAGTGTAAATAAATTCAATTGTTTTTATTGTTACCAATGCAAGATTTTTTTTTTTTTATCATTATCATACCATTTTTACCGTGTAAATTCTTAAATGCTTGCCAAATATTTATGGTTATTGCATAAAACGAAACATCAACCTTGGGTCATTTCAGTTTCCAATTCAATTTTTTTCAATTTCATTCTTCTATGTTTTCCTATGCTTGGAAATTATAACTCATGGTGGCTTAATTTATTGAAACCTTACCCAAATCTCTTTCATATCTCTTTATATTTGTATATAAATTTGTTCCCAAAACTTTGTCAAACAATGGAAAGAAATTTATTATTTAAATCATACATTGTTGCCTTTTGTTCCATTCTCTTTCATTTATTCACTGTCATTGTCCACTGTATTTCCCAATTTTGGATCGTTCCCAAATCTTCTATTTTACTGTACACTGTGTGTAATATATTTATTTAGATGGTTTTGGAATCGTTCCCAAATCTTCTATTTTACTATCCACTGTGTGTAATATATTTATCCAGATAGTTCCATTGTTATCTGTATGAAAGTCTATAAAAACAATTTTTTATAATGCTCATAATATTCCAAATAGTATTTGATTCGTGTTTACAGTTTCTGTTTTGTATTCCAGTGAATCATGGCATCTTTTGATTCGAATTAGAACCTTGTCAATAAAAGGAAATTGAGAATCTTGAGATGCTTCAATTGGATTCTATTAGATTCAGCTGTATAATATTATACTATTTTGTTCTCATATTTTTACAGTGTATTTATAAATCTAAAAATCATATTACAATACTTAAATAAGAAAATGAAATATGTATAAGCTTTTGTTACACAAATATACAAATATGTATTAGCTTTATTAATATATTTTGTTTTTTTTATGGTTTCATTATTTATGAAATTGAGTATTATGTTGCAGGTTTTTTCAATGGATTCTCATGGAAATGTCCCAACATCTATTGATTTATTGACAATTTCTTTTCTATATTATTGACAGTCTCTTTCATATATGCTTGATTATTATTGACAGTCTCTTTCATATATGCTTGATTTTGGACTTTAAATTATGTTAAAGTGGTAGATAATATAGTGATGTTGTTTCTTATAATTTTATTTGATACTTTATATTCTAATATGTTGAGAGGGAACTTAATTTACTTTGTAAGTATGGTATATACGTTTTATTTATTTAAATCAAAATAATTTACTTTATAAATATGATGTATAGTGTACCTAAATTAATTATTATATTTCAGTTTCTTAATTTTCTTTTCTATTTTATAATTACTTGATCAGCTGTATCATAATTTTTAATTTTTTTGGTTTGTCTTTAAGTTGTAACATTATAGCTACTATACATATACCATAATTATTATTGGTACTCAAAATCATAATATTCAAAATTGATCTCTTCTCTATTATTAATCATTATTATAAAGATTATGATATGTAATTTCAAAAATTCTAATAATATAGTTGATAAAGCTTTATCCAAATCTTTTTGGTATTTAAATGGTTACTGACAATATTCATCTGTTAAAAAAATTGCACACATCTCTTTTATTTTTATTTTTACATAATATTTGTGATATAGTAAATGAGAAGATGTCAATATATGCATCCCATTTTTAACCATCATAAATGACAGTCCCAAATGCTAAATAGGTAGTACTAATTAAGTGTGCATAATGTATCAGCTTCCAAAAATAAATTAACACTATACTTATTAATCGACACAAGCGGACACACATGTCTATATTATTTGTACTATTAATACTACTCTTCATATTTGTATTTATTTTCATTATAGTATTTTATAAACCTTTATTTATTTGTTATTCATTTAATTTAATTTTGTTAATAAATTTTAATTATTGTTTAATAAATAAATCATAATAGCTTTAGATTTGATCTTTTATTTTCCTTTTAAAAAAAATAATAAAAAAATAATGATTAAACTTTTTAGAACCCTGAGCGCCCCTTTTCCCTTTTGTCCCGTGCCTCGCACGGGTATACACACTAGTGTATATATATATATATATATATATATATATATATATATATATATATATATATATATATATATATATATATATATATATATAGGTACTGATTTTGAAACCCAACAACAACAATTTATTTGGAATATAAATACTATTTTATCACAGTTATAATAGATAATCGTTGTGGAAAGTACCTGGAGTTTATTATGTAATATGTAGATTGATTGTTTTTTTATACACATTACTAAATAAATACAACCATTTAAATTGATGAAAAAATTTATAATCTGAAAACTAAACTATTATAGAAAAAGAGCTTAAACAAACCACTATTTTTCAAAATGCATTCATGTCACAACTCATATCTTGCTCTTTAACATCTATCATATAAGAAAAGTCACTCTACTTTTTCCACAACAAGCCATGTCTAGCCTAACATTCCACCATTTTGTTTTGAAACATTTCATTTTTTTATTTTTCCTCTCTTTCTCTCTCTTCCATCTATTACCATATTCTTATTCTAATTGTTTCCAATTTCACTACAGTTACAAATTAACAATCTCACTTCCTCTTATTCTTCTTCTTCCTTCTTCTTTTTTTCTTTGTGTTTTATATTCTTCTTCGTAATGGTTATCGTTGACGGTGTTTTATTTTTCTTATTTATTCAGCATCACTAACATCGTTATTATGGTTTTTGTTTCAGATAGGTTTCGAAACAATTATTTGAGCATAAGGTGAGTTTCTTCTTCAACAATATTAAAGGGTTCGTCATTTTTTTCTTTTTTCTCTCAGATCTGGATTTTTTGTTCTTACTAAGTGGTGATGAAGAGATCGTACTCCTTTTACTGGTTTTTGTTTGATTTGTAGATTTTGTCTCAAATTTGAGTTTGTTGTTGGTGTTGTTGTTGTTACTCAGTAGTAAATATGGTTTTTGTTCGATTTTCAATTTTTTTCTCTCCCCTTTTGTATGTGCGTAAAACATATTGTACAAAATGGTATTTCTTTAAAATTGGAATCATTTTTTTCTTTTGTTTTGTATTTGTTACAATTTAATTTCTATTCTTGATGTTTCAAAATTTTAAGCTCTTGCATTTGTTCCTCTTTCAATTTTTCTTCAGATCTATAAAAGATTGTGGATGAGATTTGATCTAGATCTAATAATAGATCAATAGTATGTTATCTTCCAGATATGGTGATTTAATATTTTATTTTCATTTTCAAAGATGTAAAAATTTTATGGACCAAATTTTATATGTGCAGATAAAATTTCTTTAAGTTTTCATGTCTTTATGGTATGAAGTTAGAGATTTATTTATATTGAATATTTTTTATATTTTAAAGTCACATATAAAATTCCCCTCTTTTAGAAATTTCTTTTCTCAATTTCGTTTTAGTTTTTTAATGTTTTTCATAAGGGTTTAGTATGTGTAACTTTTTTGTTTAACTTACAGGAATCGAGAGTAATTGTGAGAATGAGTTTTAGCGGGAATGAAGGCATTTCACAGGCACACAAGATATTGTTCTTTTTAAATAGTTTTAATGTTGAAACAAACTGTTGAATTATGAAGTTTAAAGAATAAGGATTCATGAAAATTGGTAAATTCCTCTCTTTTAGTATGTGTAATCTTTTTGTTTAATTTACAACACTCTATTTTGTTTGTATACGATTTCAATTGTATATTTCTATTAGAAGATTTTTCTTATACCTATTTATTTCATATTTATTTTTATGTGCATTTAAACTTTCATTAGTCTATTAAAATATACAATCATTCCTAAGTCTATTATTTCATTTCCTAATTGAAATTTAAAGAATTTTTTTGTAATAATTTAAAATATTAATTTTATCGGATCAATATTGTATAATATTTTATTGGATCAAATATTTTCTCCCTCTGTCTTTTATTCAATATTTAATTGTTATTGAATGTTTTCAAGAATGATTAATTTTTATGATAATATTTAATTATTATGTATAATTAATTTTAATGCTATTATTTATTATATTTAATGGTGATGTATAATTGACTTTTAATTATAATGAAATTTCTTCTTTATATGTTTTTTTATTCTTTGCAGTGGTTTACTGATCCAAATCAAAGGGCATGGAAGTGAAAAGATGCATATGAAAGTTTACAGGCAAAACATTCAAGGTAAAAAAAGAGGCATATGAAAGATCCATACTCATAAATTAGTCTCTCTCTCTCTCTCCCCCCCCCCCTCTCTCTCTCTCTCTCTTTCTATATATATATATATATATATATATATATATATATATATATATATATATATATATATATATATATATATATATATATATATATATATATATATATATATATATATATATATATATAGTAAATCATTATAGATTAAGCTCAAACTTTATAGGTATGATCTATATGATATTATGTTTCAATCCAACGGTTGAATTTAAAAAATATTAATTCGAGATGTAGTTATTGAACGAGTGTAACTCGTGGTGTAACTCTTCGGGTGTAATTTGATCTCTCCTATATATATATATATATATATATATATATATATATATATATATATATATATATATATATATATATATATATATATATATATATATATATATATATATATATTTGTATAAGAGATTTACATTTATTGTTCTGATTTTCCCCTTCTTTTGGTCTTATATTTATTTTTATTTATTCAATTTTTTCATATTTTGCACAAGAATTAAGAAGGAGAGGGACTGTATTTACTCTTCAACTGAGTCTTTCTAATGCCGCCATTACTGCAGCAACCTATTTTCCAATGCTACTCATTATTTTTCTAAATATCTATATCTATGCAGTCTTTTCAATGCAACATTTTTGAATTTTTATTTTTATTTTATATTTTGAAAAATATGTATCACTCATATATGGAATATTAATCTTCTATTTTTGTTTGTAAAATATAATATAATTATCAGACCTATCTTGTAGTATTTAGAGTTTGATGTGATATCTTACTTTTTCTAAAAGCTAGATTTTGTGAGATATTGGACAAAAAAACTGTTCTAAAACCCATATCTCACACTGTTCCAAGAATAAAAATAGATGAGATGGGACATTACAATGAAACTATGAAAGTAAATAGACCAACTTTTCATAGTAGCTATGCAGAACTCTAAAAGTATGATTACAATAAAATAAAAGTGGTTTGATTGTCACATTAAATAATTTTAATCAATTGAAAAGTGGTTTGATTGTCACATTTAATAATTTTAATCAATTTTGAAGATGAAATTACGTTTTAAATGAACCATTTATGATAATAACTCATTAATTACTGTGGTATTAATTTTCAATTTTCAATTTATTATTAATATCAATTAATTACGTTAATTACGGTAAAATATTAATTAAAAATGGTATTCATTTATTATTCAATTAATGTCATTTTTAATATCAGTTTTCAATTTATTATTAATATCACTTTACGTTATATTTTCAGTTTTTCAATTTATGATAATTAAATTTTTTATGATCCATTTATGATAATTAATGCCTTTATTTAACACCATATTTATTTTAGAATAAATAATACTTTTAAATTTTAATGCAACATTAATTTTGATTACAATTATTGTGTTATTTTTTAATTTAAAACTACTATATGATATTTATGATAACTATAAAACTATTCATTTTCATCAAACAAAAAATGCAATTGAATTTTAATAAAAAGTGTATTTTTATTAAATAGTGTAAATAATTAAAATGAGTAAGAAATGTAAAATATTTATAGACAAAGAAAAATGATACTACTGATTAGTTGAGTGAATAAATGGCTTTCTCATATGTTTTATTTATACATATATAGGAAATAAATAAATATCTCAATGGCTTTACAATTTTCATATTTTTATGTTTGAAATCAATATCTCAAGATCTTTTTCTTAAAAAAATACAATGTATTAACTACATTTATAAAAACTATTATATATTATAATATAATTAAGACTAAATTCTTAAAATTTCATAAAATTTCATCTTAGGAAAAGTATGTTTTCAAAATTGGAAGATCCATCTCATACAAGTTAAAAACGTTTTATATGTGTATGACCAAATTCTTTACATATAAATTACTTTAATTATAATTTATTTTATAATCATACATGTCATAAATATTTATTTATGATAATAATTAGAATGCAATCATTTTGTTAATAATTTTATGGATGATAATTATTATTTGGCAAAGAAAAAATAAATGCAATAAAATTTTAATAAATTTATTTTCTTCAAATATGAAAATTATATAAAATAGAAAAATGAAACTATTAATTCAAATATTTAAATATGAAAATTAATCAACTATTAAAATATTGAATATTAACGGGAACGTGAAATTACTGATCAAAATATTGAATATTAACGGGAACATGTAGTTACTTATCACAATATTAAATATTAACGGGAACCTGAAGTTACTGATTAAAATAGTGAATATTAACGGGTACATGAAGTTACTGATCACAATATTGAATATTATGCGAACATGAAATTACTAATCACAATATTGAAAATTAACGAGAACCTGAAGTTACTGATTAAAATAGTAACTATTAACGGAAACATGAAGTTACTGATCATAATATTGAATATTAACGGAAACTTGAAGTTACTGATTAAAATATTAAATATTAACGTGAACATGGATTTATTGATCAAAATAGTGAATATTAACGGGAACGTGTAGTTACTGATCACAATATTGAATATTAACGATAACCTGAAGTTACTGATTAAAATATTGAATATTAACGGGAACTTGAAATTAGTGATCAAAATATTGAATATTAACGGGAACATGAAGTTACTGATCACAATATTGAATATTAACGGGGACCTGAAGTGTTATTGATTAAAATATTGAATATTAACGAGAACATGAAGTTATTGATCACAATATTGAATATTAACGGAAACTTGAAGTTACTGATTAAAATATTTAATATTAACATGAACATGTAATTACTGATCAAAAAAATATTGAATATTAACGATAACATGAAGTTACTGATCTAAATATTTTGAAATTAACGACGGGAACATGAAGTTACTGATCAAAATATTGATTATTAACGGAAACATGAAGTTACAAAAGACTGTTTAGACACAATTTAATTTTAGTGCTTTCAATTTTGTTCATGATTTTTTTAGACACAATTTAATGTTAATTATTCTTATTTTTTTCCACAAAATGTTAAGTACTTTTACTATACATTTTTTCTATTTAAAATATACATCTGAAACAAATGTGCGTCCAGTACCAGAACTCGTGCGAACGCATAGGTTTATTACTAGTTTAGGATATGGTTCAATAGTATAAGTCCTTCGTGACATCGATTCCTTTGCTTCTAGTTTAATTTGAATAACATCAATTTATTTCCAAGACTACCTCATTATTGTCACTTATCATGACAATTGTGACGATGACTTATCATCATAACAATCATGATGATAAGTGAAGATGATGAGGTATATTTGGCAAATAAATTTATGTTATTTAAATTAAAATATCGATACAATGATATGAGTTAATGAGTGTGATATAAATTATGAGACGGGTGCAATTCGGAAAATGTTGATTGATATATGTTGATTTTCAAATAAAACTTAATTTTCAGATTATAATTTTTAATGTCAATTTAAATGAATGTATTTTTAGTAAAGGGTTAGTGAAACAAACAATTTACATACAATATAATAAACTCAACTTGATCTTCTGTCAATCTGCATAAGAATTTAAAGAACAAAACATTGTTAACTCACAACAAAGCCTATTTATTGTGACTTAGCAATGTTTCGTTCTTGTTCTGAGAATATTAATCAACAACAATAACATACATCAACATTTGTCAACAACACAACAATGACATACAACAACATTAAAACACATATTTTTTAAAAACAAAACACCGACAACATACAACAACACAAAATATAATAAAATGTTTCAAAAACGCACATTTTATAAAAAATAATCGTGGAACTGGAATCAATGATGAAGTTCATCTAGTTGATATGGAAAAAAAATAAAAGGTGAATGAAGTTTACACAATACATTCATACTTTTTGTATTATTTTTTTATAGCAACATAAACCATCATACAATAGAATAATGCAAGATGAGTACTTTGGCAAATTTGCCACTTGGCACTCTCTCATGCATTCTTATATTTTTACTTACGCTATAAAAGGAAACTTTCATTTAATATAAATCTATTTATTTTATTAAATCTATTATTAATATATTTAATTAATTAAAAAAATATAATCATTATTAATGACAGGCAGACTAATTAATAGTGTAAATAAATTCAATTGTTTTTATTGTTACCAATGCAAGATTTTTTTTTTTTTATCATTATCATACCATTTTTACCGTGTAAATTCTTAAATGCTTGCCAAATATTTATGGTTATTGCATAAAACGAAACATCAACCTTGGGTCATTTCAGTTTCCAATTCAATTTTTTTCAATTTCATTCTTCTATGTTTTCCTATGCTTGGAAATTATAACTCATGGTGGCTTAATTTATTGAAACCTTACCCAAATCTCTTTCATATCTCTTTATATTTGTATATAAATTTGTTCCCAAAACTTTGTCAAACAATGGAAAGAAATTTATTATTTAAATCATACATTGTTGCCTTTTGTTCCATTCTCTTTCATTTATTCACTGTCATTGTCCACTGTATTTCCCAATTTTGGATCGTTCCCAAATCTTCTATTTTACTGTACACTGTGTGTAATATATTTATTTAGATGGTTTTGGAATCGTTCCCAAATCTTCTATTTTACTATCCACTGTGTGTAATATATTTATCCAGATAGTTCCATTGTTATCTGTATGAAAGTCTATAAAAACAATTTTTTATAATGCTCATAATATTCCAAATAGTATTTGATTCGTGTTTACAGTTTCTGTTTTGTATTCCAGTGAATCATGGCATCTTTTGATTCGAATTAGAACCTTGTCAATAAAAGGAAATTGAGAATCTTGAGATGCTTCAATTGGATTCTATTAGATTCAGCTGTATAATATTATACTATTTTGTTCTCATATTTTTACAGTGTATTTATAAATCTAAAAATCATATTACAATACTTAAATAAGAAAATGAAATATGTATAAGCTTTTGTTACACAAATATACAAATATGTATTAGCTTTATTAATATATTTTGTTTTTTTTATGGTTTCATTATTTATGAAATTGAGTATTATGTTGCAGGTTTTTTCAATGGATTCTCATGGAAATGTCCCAACATCTATTGATTTATTGACAATTTCTTTTCTATATTATTGACAGTCTCTTTCATATATGCTTGATTATTATTGACAGTCTCTTTCATATATGCTTGATTTTGGACTTTAAATTATGTTAAAGTGGTAGATAATATAGTGATGTTGTTTCTTATAATTTTATTTGATACTTTATATTCTAATATGTTGAGAGGGAACTTAATTTACTTTGTAAGTATGGTATATACGTTTTATTTATTTAAATCAAAATAATTTACTTTATAAATATGATGTATAGTGTACCTAAATTAATTATTATATTTCAGTTTCTTAATTTTCTTTTCTATTTTATAATTACTTGATCAGCTGTATCATAATTTTTAATTTTTTTGGTTTGTCTTTAAGTTGTAACATTATAGCTACTATACATATACCATAATTATTATTGGTACTCAAAATCATAATATTCAAAATTGATCTCTTCTCTATTATTAATCATTATTATAAAGATTATGATATGTAATTTCAAAAATTCTAATAATATAGTTGATAAAGCTTTATCCAAATCTTTTTGGTATTTAAATGGTTACTGACAATATTCATCTGTTAAAAAAATTGCACACATCTCTTTTATTTTTATTTTTACATAATATTTGTGATATAGTAAATGAGAAGATGTCAATATATGCATCCCATTTTTAACCATCATAAATGACAGTCCCAAATGCTAAATAGGTAGTACTAATTAAGTGTGCATAATGTATCAGCTTCCAAAAATAAATTAACACTATACTTATTAATCGACACAAGCGGACACACATGTCTATATTATTTGTACTATTAATACTACTCTTCATATTTGTATTTATTTTCATTATAGTATTTTATAAACCTTTATTTATTTGTTATTCATTTAATTTAATTTTGTTAATAAATTTTAATTATTGTTTAATAAATAAATCATAATAGCTTTAGATTTGATCTTTTATTTTCCTTTTAAAAAAAATAATAAAAAAATAATGATTAAACTTTTTAGAACCCTGAGCGCCCCTTTTCCCTTTTGTCCCGTGCCTCGCACGGGTATACACACTAGTGTATATATATATATATATATATATATATATATATATATATATATATATATATATATATATATATATATATATATATAGGTACTGATTTTGAAACCCAACAACAACAATTTATTTGGAATATAAATACTATTTTATCACAGTTATAATAGATAATCGTTGTGGAAAGTACCTGGAGTTTATTATGTAATATGTAGATTGATTGTTTTTTTATACACATTACTAAATAAATACAACCATTTAAATTGATGAAAAAATTTATAATCTGAAAACTAAACTATTATAGAAAAAGAGCTTAAACAAACCACTATTTTTCAAAATGCATTCATGTCACAACTCATATCTTGCTCTTTAACATCTATCATATAAGAAAAGTCACTCTACTTTTTCCACAACAAGCCATGTCTAGCCTAACATTCCACCATTTTGTTTTGAAACATTTCATTTTTTTATTTTTCCTCTCTTTCTCTCTCTTCCATCTATTACCATATTCTTATTCTAATTGTTTCCAATTTCACTACAGTTACAAATTAACAATCTCACTTCCTCTTATTCTTCTTCTTCCTTCTTCTTTTTTTCTTTGTGTTTTATATTCTTCTTCGTAATGGTTATCGTTGACGGTGTTTTATTTTTCTTATTTATTCAGCATCACTAACATCGTTATTATGGTTTTTGTTTCAGATAGGTTTCGAAACAATTATTTGAGCATAAGGTGAGTTTCTTCTTCAACAATATTAAAGGGTTCGTCATTTTTTTCTTTTTTCTCTCAGATCTGGATTTTTTGTTCTTACTAAGTGGTGATGAAGAGATCGTACTCCTTTTACTGGTTTTTGTTTGATTTGTAGATTTTGTCTCAAATTTGAGTTTGTTGTTGGTGTTGTTGTTGTTACTCAGTAGTAAATATGGTTTTTGTTCGATTTTCAATTTTTTTCTCTCCCCTTTTGTATGTGCGTAAAACATATTGTACAAAATGGTATTTCTTTAAAATTGGAATCATTTTTTTCTTTTGTTTTGTATTTGTTACAATTTAATTTCTATTCTTGATGTTTCAAAATTTTAAGCTCTTGCATTTGTTCCTCTTTCAATTTTTCTTCAGATCTATAAAAGATTGTGGATGAGATTTGATCTAGATCTAATAATAGATCAATAGTATGTTATCTTCCAGATATGGTGATTTAATATTTTATTTTCATTTTCAAAGATGTAAAAATTTTATGGACCAAATTTTATATGTGCAGATAAAATTTCTTTAAGTTTTCATGTCTTTATGGTATGAAGTTAGAGATTTATTTATATTGAATATTTTTTATATTTTAAAGTCACATATAAAATTCCCCTCTTTTAGAAATTTCTTTTCTCAATTTCGTTTTAGTTTTTTAATGTTTTTCATAAGGGTTTAGTATGTGTAACTTTTTTGTTTAACTTACAGGAATCGAGAGTAATTGTGAGAATGAGTTTTAGCGGGAATGAAGGCATTTCACAGGCACACAAGATATTGTTCTTTTTAAATAGTTTTAATGTTGAAACAAACTGTTGAATTATGAAGTTTAAAGAATAAGGATTCATGAAAATTGGTAAATTCCTCTCTTTTAGTATGTGTAATCTTTTTGTTTAATTTACAACACTCTATTTTGTTTGTATACGATTTCAATTGTATATTTCTATTAGAAGATTTTTCTTATACCTATTTATTTCATATTTATTTTTATGTGCATTTAAACTTTCATTAGTCTATTAAAATATACAATCATTCCTAAGTCTATTATTTCATTTCCTAATTGAAATTTAAAGAATTTTTTTGTAATAATTTAAAATATTAATTTTATCGGATCAATATTGTATAATATTTTATTGGATCAAATATTTTCTCCCTCTGTCTTTTATTCAATATTTAATTGTTATTGAATGTTTTCAAGAATGATTAATTTTTATGATAATATTTAATTATTATGTATAATTAATTTTAATGCTATTATTTATTATATTTAATGGTGATGTATAATTGACTTTTAATTATAATGAAATTTCTTCTTTATATGTTTTTTTATTCTTTGCAGTGGTTTACTGATCCAAATCAAAGGGCATGGAAGTGAAAAGATGCATATGAAAGTTTACAGGCAAAACATTCAAGGTAAAAAAAGAGGCATATGAAAGATCCATACTCATAAATTAGTCTCTCTCTCTCTCCCCCCCCCCCTCTCTCTCTCTCTCTCTTTCTATATATATATATATATATATATATATATATATATATATATATATATATATATATATATATATATATATATATATATATATATATATATATATATATATATATATATAGTAAATCATTATAGATTAAGCTCAAACTTTATAGGTATGATCTATATGATATTATGTTTCAATCCAACGGTTGAATTTAAAAAATATTAATTCGAGATGTAGTTATTGAACGAGTGTAACTCGTGGTGTAACTCTTCGGGTGTAATTTGATCTCTCCTATATATATATATATATATATATATATATATATATATATATATATATATATATATATATATATATATATATATATATATATATATATTTGTATAAGAGATTTACATTTATTGTTCTGATTTTCCCCTTCTTTTGGTCTTATATTTATTTTTATTTATTCAATTTTTTCATATTTTGCACAAGAATTAAGAAGGAGAGGGACTGTATTTACTCTTCAACTGAGTCTTTCTAATGCCGCCATTACTGCAGCAACCTATTTTCCAATGCTACTCATTATTTTTCTAAATATCTATATCTATGCAGTCTTTTCAATGCAACATTTTTGAATTTTTATTTTTATTTTATATTTTGAAAAATATGTATCACTCATATATGGAATATTAATCTTCTATTTTTGTTTGTAAAATATAATATAATTATCAGACCTATCTTGTAGTATTTAGAGTTTGATGTGATATCTTACTTTTTCTAAAAGCTAGATTTTGTGAGATATTGGACAAAAAAACTGTTCTAAAACCCATATCTCACACTGTTCCAAGAATAAAAATAGATGAGATGGGACATTACAATGAAACTATGAAAGTAAATAGACCAACTTTTCATAGTAGCTATGCAGAACTCTAAAAGTATGATTACAATAAAATAAAAGTGGTTTGATTGTCACATTAAATAATTTTAATCAATTGAAAAGTGGTTTGATTGTCACATTTAATAATTTTAATCAATTTTGAAGATGAAATTACGTTTTAAATGAACCATTTATGATAATAACTCATTAATTACTGTGGTATTAATTTTCAATTTTCAATTTATTATTAATATCAATTAATTACGTTAATTACGGTAAAATATTAATTAAAAATGGTATTCATTTATTATTCAATTAATGTCATTTTTAATATCAGTTTTCAATTTATTATTAATATCACTTTACGTTATATTTTCAGTTTTTCAATTTATGATAATTAAATTTTTTATGATCCATTTATGATAATTAATGCCTTTATTTAACACCATATTTATTTTAGAATAAATAATACTTTTAAATTTTAATGCAACATTAATTTTGATTACAATTATTGTGTTATTTTTTAATTTAAAACTACTATATGATATTTATGATAACTATAAAACTATTCATTTTCATCAAACAAAAAATGCAATTGAATTTTAATAAAAAGTGTATTTTTATTAAATAGTGTAAATAATTAAAATGAGTAAGAAATGTAAAATATTTATAGACAAAGAAAAATGATACTACTGATTAGTTGAGTGAATAAATGGCTTTCTCATATGTTTTATTTATACATATATAGGAAATAAATAAATATCTCAATGGCTTTACAATTTTCATATTTTTATGTTTGAAATCAATATCTCAAGATCTTTTTCTTAAAAAAATACAATGTATTAACTACATTTATAAAAACTATTATATATTATAATATAATTAAGACTAAATTCTTAAAATTTCATAAAATTTCATCTTAGGAAAAGTATGTTTTCAAAATTGGAAGATCCATCTCATACAAGTTAAAAACGTTTTATATGTGTATGACCAAATTCTTTACATATAAATTACTTTAATTATAATTTATTTTATAATCATACATGTCATAAATATTTATTTATGATAATAATTAGAATGCAATCATTTTGTTAATAATTTTATGGATGATAATTATTATTTGGCAAAGAAAAAATAAATGCAATAAAATTTTAATAAATTTATTTTCTTCAAATATGAAAATTATATAAAATAGAAAAATGAAACTATTAATTCAAATATTTAAATATGAAAATTAATCAACTATTAAAATATTGAATATTAACGGGAACGTGAAATTACTGATCAAAATATTGAATATTAACGGGAACATGTAGTTACTTATCACAATATTAAATATTAACGGGAACCTGAAGTTACTGATTAAAATAGTGAATATTAACGGGTACATGAAGTTACTGATCACAATATTGAATATTATGCGAACATGAAATTACTAATCACAATATTGAAAATTAACGAGAACCTGAAGTTACTGATTAAAATAGTAACTATTAACGGAAACATGAAGTTACTGATCATAATATTGAATATTAACGGAAACTTGAAGTTACTGATTAAAATATTAAATATTAACGTGAACATGGATTTATTGATCAAAATAGTGAATATTAACGGGAACATGTAGTTACTGATCACAATATTGAATATTAACGATAACCTGAAGTTACTGATTAAAATATTGAATATTAACGGGAACTTGAAATTAGTGATCAAAATATTGAATATTAACGGGAACATGAAGTTACTGATCACAATATTGAATATTAACGGGGACCTGAAGTGTTATTGATTAAAATATTGAATATTAACGAGAACATGAAGTTATTGATCACAATATTGAATATTAACGGAAACTTGAAGTTACTGATTAAAATATTTAATATTAACATGAACATGTAATTACTGATCAAAAAAATATTGAATATTAACGATAACATGAAGTTACTGATCTAAATATTTTGAAATTAACGACGGGAACATGAAGTTACTGATCAAAATATTGATTATTAACGGAAACATGAAGTTACAAAAGACTGTTTAGACACAATTTAATTTTAGTGCTTTCAATTTTGTTCATGATTTTTTTAGACACAATTTAATGTTAATTATTCTTATTTTTTTCCACAAAATGTTAAGTACTTTTACTATACATTTTTTCTATTTAAAATATACATCTGAAACAAATGTGCGTCCAGTACCAGAACTCGTGCGAACGCATAGGTTTATTACTAGTTTAGGATATGGTTCAATAGTATAAGTCCTTCGTGACATCGATTCCTTTGCTTCTAGTTTAATTTGAATAACATCAATTTATTTCCAAGACTACCTCATTATTGTCACTTATCATGACAATTGTGACGATGACTTATCATCATAACAATCATGATGATAAGTGAAGATGATGAGGTATATTTGGCAAATAAATTTATGTTATTTAAATTAAAATATCGATACAATGATATGAGTTAATGAGTGTGATATAAATTATGAGACGGGTGCAATTCGGAAAATGTTGATTGATATATGTTGATTTTCAAATAAAACTTAATTTTCAGATTATAATTTTTAATGTCAATTTAAATGAATGTATTTTTAGTAAAGGGTTAGTGAAACAAACAATTTACATACAATATAATAAACTCAACTTGATCTTCTGTCAATCTGCATAAGAATTTAAAGAACAAAACATTGTTAACTCACAACAAAGCCTATTTATTGTGACTTAGCAATGTTTCGTTCTTGTTCTGAGAATATTAATCAACAACAATAACATACATCAACATTTGTCAACAACACAACAATGACATACAACAACATTAAAACACATATTTTTTAAAAACAAAACACCGACAACATACAACAACACAAAATATAATAAAATGTTTCAAAAACGCACATTTTATAAAAAATAATCGTGGAACTGGAATCAATGATGAAGTTCATCTAGTTGATATGGAAAAAAAATAAAAGGTGAATGAAGTTTACACAATACATTCATACTTTTTGTATTATTTTTTTATAGCAACATAAACCATATGTACCATAGCAAAAGTATGTGCGTTGTTAAGGTGATATTCTTCATTCACTTTTTCTATAAGTAAAAATAAAATAAATACTATGGCACTAACAGCATTGCATGAAACATTCACCAAATGAAGAAAAAAAATGAGAAATCATATTTAACAAGAAACGTAAACGAAGTCGAAGCATAAGTTTAATGAACGAACCTGAAGGTAGCGATTGGTAAAGACAAATTTGAAAGTTGCAGTATGTGTGATGAGAGTGACATGGATGTTAGGATTTTCTTTAAAGAGAGAAGAGTGAAAAGTGTAAGAATTTTCTTTTGAGAGAAACAACTGTTATGTACTGAGCGAGAGATAATTTCGCTTACATACTAAAAAATATCACTTTTCATCACGGTTGACACGATAAACTGTAATGAAATTATTGGACTTTATATCACGGTTGACTAAATGAACTGTGGTGATATACAAGGACTTTACATTTTTATGACGATAAGATGGGATATTGAAGGAGCTGAGATTCGAACCTTGTAACTCCTGGTACATTTCACTGCGAATATTAACATTCACCGTAGTGAAATATCTTTTAGTAAGAACAAAAAAAAAACACCCAAAAATAAGATTCCACCACAGTTAACAAAAGGTGGTTGTAATATTATTTGACAAAATGTGTTTTCCGTAATAGTGCAAGTTGTTATAAATTTCCAATTTATCCATACTGTTGATTTAAGTTTTTCATTTGAAGTACAAAAGATATTTTCAGAGATATGCAGTTTTTCATTTGAAGTATAAAAGATATTTTCAGAGATATGCCTCTGAAACATATCAAACATGAATTCGGAGATATATCTCATTATCAAATTTTAACAAAAATGAGACAATATATTTGGAGATGTATGTCCAAACTATAGGGACAGTTTTGAGTTTTCACCGGGGACAGGGATTTGTGAAAAGGCTCAAGGGAATTGCCAAGTGAGTACCTCCCTAGAATCCAAAAACAGCCCAAAGCCCAAAACCTACCACCCAGTTGTGTGCATGTTACACTGTATAAAATACATGTAAAATGTAACAATGAGTGTAAAAATAACATTCCTCATATGAATATGACCCCCTGTTGTCTTATCTTGCACGCTCAAATTAGTTTTTATTAGTTAGCAAGAAATGGAGATGATCTTGACCAATTTTAGCTGACTTGATAAAACATGAAAACACATTGCTAACTTTAGTTCAAACAAACAAATATTCTGAAGGAAACAGTTCAATCTATGTTATAGAAACGTTACATCATCCCTCTCAGAAAGAAGATGAAAGAGAGATGGCTAATTATGAATGATATTTTCACACCTCTACTTTATTGAAATTGAATCAAAACTAGTTTCACATGAACATGATAAAACAAGCAAATGAATTAACCAATTAAGAAGAAAATTTTCAAATAACTTTTGACTAACTTCAATTAACAAACTCGAATTGAATTGTTTTAACCTATAAACCACCTAACATATTTTATATATGAAGTTTCAATCCATAAAGAACTATTATACAATCTTGAAGGATAATAAGAAATGTTCCAATATGATGCTGAAGATACGCAGGCACACAAAAAAAGTTTCAACAAAAACATACTCCACTGTTAATTAACAACATAATGAAGAGATTCATTGTCATACATTTTAAATTTATAGCATATACTCAAGAATAAAACTAGCGAAACGTTGTCGAACGTTTATAAGTTCATCTTCATGGAATGGTTCTGAATTTCCAAATACCTAAATGAATGTTGAAATAACATAAGATTAACACATCAACATTAAAATAACACAACTAAATAGTAATATAACTTGTTAAAAAATTATCTTACCTTCTTTTTCCATGGATCAATAATACCATCAGATACAATGTTCAACATGTGTATCATAATATAGTAGCCGCTTTCATAAGTACCAGGCTGTCTTTGACACTAAATTTGAATGTCGAAGGTGAATCTTTAGTTAAAAATTTTACATTAAGTAACTTCTACAAAGTGAAAGTTTAGAAAACTTACGACGGGGACATTCCATGTTGGCTTCTTCTTTTGAACACCTTGCCGCTTATGATATCCATCCAAAGCTCTAAGATAATAAAAGATCAATTAAAGTTATGTATGTGTCATAAAACATATCAGAGTCCATGTATAACAAACAAATTAAACACTTACGTATCTATAGTGCGAACAATATTGTTATCTGGCTTTCTTTCCTTCGAACATAGGAATACTACATTATTCTTCTTAGGACAAACAATGAGCAATTGCCATTGACGACTACATTGAAGAACAAATCGTTAGATATGTGCTGAATACAATTCTCTCAATTACAAGCAATGTACTATAATCAACATGGACTTACTTGTTGTGATAAGGAGCTAGGTAACACTCTTTTTTATCATCGTATAACTTATTCTGTATGTAGGTTTCAGCTTTAGTTGGATCATGTGGACTTTGAATAAAACATGGATCAATAAATCCATACAGGTCACTCTTACCCATATTAATAGAAAGGCGATTCAAATACCTAAAATATTGAAATAAATATTAATTGTAAATGATCATTAGTTAGTTAGCGAAACTTATAAAAAAAATTGTACTTACGTTAACCACAGTCGTAGAATAGTTATGGATAACTCTTGTTTACCCATACACAATTCCATAATATCTCTCTGTGAGAGCCAGAGAAACTTCATCCTTTCGTGTTCCAATTCGAGCTTTATAGATTCTGACATACACATTGCCTTTAAAACCAATTGTTGAACGGAATCTAGTTTAGGGTCCAAGCTTTTGGCTGAAACGTCCTCTTCCCCGGATCCATCAGCATCCTATATAATTAGGACTGAACATTAGTTAACATATTTAAGAGGTTTGAAGTGTATATAGTGCAAGGAAAATGTAATGAATACCTTATCAGAAATAATTTGCACAAGTCTTTTCGGCCATTGAATGAAATTGTTAAGAGCATGCCCAACCGTTTCCACTTCATCTGTGGGCATAGGCACTTGAGCATTTGCATCTAGGACCTCGTTAACCACAACCCTCACCATATCATTTTCTAGCATTTGATTATGTATGGTGGGCCCTAACTTGTAAACATTACCAAAGGCCACGGCATGAATTAAATTATCAACATACAATTCACATTGTTTTGGGATTTCATCCTCCTCTGTTATAGGCGGCTCAATGGAGTGACTGCCCTTCGGGCTCGCAGGCACAATGGTATTAGGAGAAGAAGCTGGTATATTCTTAGAGAAACCCATAGATGACAAATCCTGCATCAATTGCTCTCTAATTTGTTGAGTAAGCTCCACTTTTATGGCCTCTATTTGTTGGCTACTAAAAACAGATGGAGTGGAGGCTTCACGTGACTGTGGCCCAAAGTATTGTCGAATACCGACACCACGACCAACACCACGAACACCACCAGAGTGGTCAGGTCGGCCAATGGCTTCTGCCAAAATATCTTTACGTCCTTGTGGAACAAAAGCTCCTTGAGATGCTTTTTCAACAAGAGAATCCTACACCATATAATTTTAAAAACATTATTGTGAGATAGTTGCATAACTACAAAATTAGAGTTGTATATTTGCTTACAATTTTCTCGGCAACAATGCGTGTGTCCTCTGTTATGTAATCTCCTGATGCATTTTGCCGAGCTTTCTTCCATTGTTCATGGCGTGTTGGTGGAGATGGAGGTGCAGCTACTGAATCTCCCAATGATTCGTCTTTTTGTTTTGATTTCTCTTGCATTATCTTCTCCTGGAGCAACTCATATCCCCCACGAGACAGTCTGTGAGGGTGTTTGTTTAGAAAAGAACTGATTTGCGCTTTCTTTCTTATCTCCTATTACGCAAACACGCGAATTAAATTTAATACTAAAAATAAATTTGGTTGACCAACTAAATTATAAACTCAACTAACCTGAAAGGAAGGGTCCAATCGCGATTGAACAAACGCCTCCCATATTTCTTCATTGAGAAAACTATAGACCTCAAGAGGAGATTTATCACTATACTCTCCATGTACATATTTGGAAGTCAAAATAGTCTTAAATCCCCTCCACCGTTCACCCACATATGACATCAATTTCTTTCGTAAGAACCCAGAATTAGGAACATCCCATACTTCCTACATTGCACGACAAAATGGAGAAGTTAGTGACTGATAATAAGATAGTTAAATACAACATTTTCAAACATAATTACAATTACCAAGATGGTTGTCCAAATGTCATCCTTGACGTCCTCATCTACAGAATCCCATTCATTAATCAAAATACTGATTTTGCTTCGACTAAGGAAACCCAAATAACTCTTGAACTTTGTCTTGTTTTCCCCCAACGGTTTACCAGTTAATTGATCAAATTCAATCGGTATCTTTTGTCCATCAATAACTGCTAGCTTTTTCATTTGTGTGGGACCACGTTTACGCTTTCTGTTGGTAGACTGAGTATCTAAACCACTTTTGGAATGAGCTAAGAGATCATCCATGTGTCTGTTTAAACAAAAAATAATAATAGTCAATAGCCCCTCTAAATAATGGATAAATAACATGAGAAAATCGATAAAACTATCATATATTGGTACAATTTACTATAAGCAATAACAGTAAAAATTACTATTAAGATAAACTAATATGGATAAAAACCATTGTAAGAAATCAAATAAATATTATTCAAATAAAACCATCATCTATATACTTAATTATTGGAATGAAACCATCACATATAAGTAATTAAAGTAAAAATTACGGTTTAATTTTCTAAGATGGTCTAGTTTGAATATTCTCTCGTATCTATTTTATGATCATAAAAGTGTCAAGTAATCACAGGAGTACCCATCAAACACATTCTTCAATCAAGAGACTTAGATAAATACTTGTGTCATTTGTTGGCTGCCTTAGGCCCAAAATCATCATATACAACATAATATAATGCAATTGTGCAAGTAGGTAGTTTGGAGATAACTTGAAGAAAATACCATGAACTATAATTACTAATAAACTACCATTTTATCTATTGCAAGTCGAAGCCCATCTTTCTTGAAAAATTTCTGAAATTAAGAAACAGGTCATCAACTTTCTCCCGTAACAAAAATTAATCACATGATGAATCACATTTCATTCCGTCTACATGCCATAAAATATTCTTTGCATCATTTATATTAGCAAATAATCATTTGAACATTGTGATTATTGGAAGATACAATAACACTTTTGCAAGTTGACCCTTTCTGCTTACATTACAATTGGAATAACCATCACCATCACTCACTTCGTAGCGCGATATCCCACCTTTGAAGTACTCATTCAAATTTTCAAACTCGTTTATCTACAATATATGATCATTAGAGCTCGAGCATATCATTCAAAAGAGTTGTTCTTTCCGATTCCCAATTTTTCATCTATTTAGCTAATAGCTATTCTTTGAAGTAAATTCTTAACATAAGCTCGCCATATTCAATATCTCGAACCACACACTCATCTTTCAACAACATATCTAATACACCAAATACTACAAAATGAAAAATTCTCATTTCAAGCAAGAACTATTAATGTTTTCTACTCTATCATAAACAATCCACAATTCTACATCAACCCAACAGTAACACTAAACAAGACAACAAAACAAAATCAACATAATAATAATTAAAAGTAACATATCAATGAAGAAAACAACGAAAGAAGAAAGAAAGAAAGAGAATAGGCTTACTTTGAGTGTGTGCTTTTACGAAGCTGCATCCTCTGAGAATCCTTTGAAAATTGCATCTTCTGTTTCTCCAAAGCCACATTTTTAATCTGCGTGTTCACTCTCTCATGTATCTCACTAAACTTCTTTGCCGCACTTGCAACCTCTCTATGCCCTAATTCCATATCATTTCTTCCCCTATTCCTCTTCTGGCTCTCATTGCTCAACTCCCACTCATCTGAATCTGAATTATCCGAATTCGAATCATCAATCTCTTCTTCCGCGGCCGCAGCAGCCGCAGCAGCAAAGGCAGCTAAATTTCGGTTAAAACGCGATTCATCCAAGCTCTCCGAAGTCGATGTCATCCCCGGCGCAGGTCGTTTCAGACTGCTCTGACTCTGAGTCCGAGATCGACGACCAACCGGAGCAAGCGCCCATGCAGAAGCCCTAACAGGAGTGACAGACGGCGGCGAAAGCTTCCTCACCGGTAAAGGATCTCCAATGACGGAACTGATTTTGTCGAAAAACGGCCATGCGTTATCGTAATCGCCGGAATCAGAAACCCTAGCTTTCTCGGTATCGTACCTCTTCCTGAGCGCGTTGATGCGGCTTTTGCACTGATCGAAAGTGCGGCGCGCTTTTCTGCCGAAGGCGTGATTGTCATTGACGGCTTTTGCGACGTCCTTCCAGTGATACTGACGGAGGTTTCTAGGGTTAAGCGTCTTGTAAAGTTTTCCCCAGGCGTCGATGAGTGTGAATGTGGCCTCCTCGGACCAGCCGTCGCCGGTACCGGTGGACGGAGACGGACGAGTTCTGGGGAGGGGTTTCATGAATCACGGTGTTGTTGATTATTGGAATTTGTGTTTTATTAAATCAGGTGGTGTTATAAGTTCGTGAGTCTGCAAATTTTGCAGGAGTGTTTTACAACGCTAGGGCTTATGCGGTATTAAAGCGGAGCTTATATATATACTGCGGTTAGTTAAATGCAGGTTTTTAAACAGTGAGAAAGTGAGAAGAATTGTGACCATTTGATTAATATCAAACGGTCACAAAAATACTCAAATTTTATTTCTTTTTCCAAAAATATGAAGGCACTACTTTTGAGTGCATCCCATGGTATTCAAAATAAATTATTTATACTCGCTCTCTACAAAATAAATGTCGCATTTATAATCAGTCACAAAATAAATGAAATTAATATCGTTATTATTTATTAGTTTTCAATGTAATTTTTACTTTTATTTTTTAATTGTACCATCTAATTAATATTCATAATTTATATTTCTTTCATATTGCATTGATGATGATTAGAATATATCAATAATTAATTAGAATAATTTGATAAAATTGTCATTCTCTCTTTCATTTATCACTTTTTTTAATATGTGTGAAAGTGTCAACTATGACACTTATTTTGGGACGAATGGAGTATTTACTCTTGCAGCTAGATTTAACATGAATGTTGAATTGGGCAATAGAAACTCTCCTAGTTTGACATTTGATACAAATCAAGAAAAGCACTAAAGGCTCAAGTATTAGTTGATCTTATCACAAATACTAGTATCATGAGCCAAATTAATTAACCAAGTGGACAGTGTTTGTGGTTGGATCCATCGTAGAGGGAAGTGATGTAGAATTGTGTTGAAAAATAATCACGGTTTTAAGTTGCAAGTAGGTTCGAGTTCCCCATTTCCAACAATTAAGCGGAAAATGAAGTTTTCTTACGAATAGTTAAGTACGAATCGCAGTTGGTGACGCCAAAAGACTAAGGTGAACATTACGCCAGATATATTATCATGAAACAATATTTAGCAAAGGTAAAGACCCTCATGGCAATGTTCCCAAAATCATAAATACATCACATCTCAATGAAGCAAAATTTAAAAGCGGACCTTTTATCTATGATAGTGACTTCCAATGCACAATATTACAACAAAACTATTATACACATGAATTTATCAATCCTCAACAAAAATGGCAAGGTATATGTCATCGAAGAAGTTGTGAAAGAACTACTAAACTGCTAGAAGACACCCATAACCCGAAGCCATTGTTATCGGAAATTTCTCAATCTCCCATCTAACCATGGTGCTCACTTGTAAACAATACTCTTTTGCTCCATGCTCACCGCACCACTTATTGGGAATCTTGTTGTGAATTACGACAACATTAAATATCAATTTGTGAGGCAAATAATAATAGAAACTAAAATAAATGGTCTACAACAATAATAATCTGTACACAAATACTATAATTGAATAAGGCGAGAAAAAAACCCGAAGATTTGTTTATCCAATTCGATCAAATGATCTACTCTGGAGGAGAGAGCGGCTCTTCAATTCACTATACTCATAAAGTTGTTGCAAGAGATTACAAATGAGTTACAAGAAAATAGCCTTCGCCTTCAGGTTCTCAAAAACAACCCTGAAGGCCTTCGCCTTCAGGTTCTTAAGAACAACCTGAAGGCGCCCAAGAACAACCATATTTTATATCCAAGTGTTTCCTCTCTAATTAAACTCTCAATATATGAATAACTAAAATTCAAGGTGTAAACATGTGTTTCCCAATTCCCTTAGATAACTCTAAAGGTTTCCCAAAATCCTTGCCTTTCTAAGGTGTCCCTTGAGAATAGCCAAAACCTTATGTTATACCTTTAAACCCTTGTTCTCCCTTGTTTATATAAGCTCTAAGGTTGTTACACCTGCAAGCATATGAGAGATACATATTTATAATAGAAAATATCCAACAACTAGAGCCCAAAATCACAATCCAATAAGACATGGATCCATGGACCGAACCGAAAGAGCTCGAAACACGCAATACGAGAAATTGTCGAAAAAGTCTGAAAAACGTAAAATCACTATTCATCGTCCATACGGTTCACAAATCACCGTCCATACGGTCACTATTCATCGCCCGTACAATTCACAATTCGTTATTCGTACAGTTCATAATTCATTGTCCGTACGACTGTACGATTTTACATGATATTTGTTTTTTCGACTGACTTTCTAAAACTTCTGATTTTCCCGGTAAATGCAATCTCCAAAATATATTTTCTTTCTCTTAATCATCAAAGGTTTTAAGGCACATTAGAACATATGGTGATAATAACAAAGGTAGGACATAATCAAGGTATGACATATGGTGATAATATAGTTTACTTAATTAGTCAACAATGAAACAAAGGTAAGACATAATCATTTAATTGGTGTCTGCATGAAGAATCGTCAAATTCAAACCAAACAAACTATTTTTACTAGTCAAATAAGTGAAAATACTTATATTGTTAATTTTAATAAATTACCTTCAAATGATGTATGTCTAATAATTACATAGGACAGATTTTGGATATTACATGGACCATTTTCTTAACTTTTTTTTGTCCATCCAAAATCGTGAATTCTTTTGGTAATTACTATGAGTGGCAAACGAACATGTTTGTCCTCATTTAGGCATGTCCTGCAAAAGCTTGCAAAAAATAAGACGGGTGGGCATAGATGATGGTGTAGATCTAAAACCTTAACCCACCCTACAAAAAGATGAATGCGGTAGGGGGCGGGTTTGCGGGCACTATATATTTTAAGCCTAAAAATGTACAAATTTATGTTAATGTTCGCGTCTGTAAAAGCCAACAAAAAAATAGGACACGGCGGGGCAGACACGTTTGAGGATGTGGGCCTAAAATCTTGGTCTGACCCACAAAATGTTTGGGAAAAACATACAATGTCTGGAAGACCGAACGCGTTTTACTACCCCTAATAATTACTATACACTTGTTGCAATGGATGATTATCTAGCTATATTTGAAAACTACTTCTTTTTCATAAAAGGACGTGTTTATTTCCTTTCAAAAATTATCTAAAATTGTTCAAAATAAAAATAAAATTTTATAAATTACATAAATTTAAAATGATCAAGGAGGTGAATTTTAAAATATGAAATTTAAAATTTTTATATTCTTTCTGAAGTAATCACGAAGGAAAAGTTGATGGAATCCACGAAGGAGGTAAACTTGTTAATTGAAAAACACAATTAACATTAAGCATAATGATAAAGAAAAAAACAATTGAATAGATATAAAACATAATAACATATTATGAAGTTTATTGATAGAAAAAGTTTTGAAAGAGTGAAAAAATTCAGGGATTTAAGTGAATTATTGATAAGTATATTTCTAACTATGGTCTTTTAAATTCATTCCACAAAATAATGTTATATCAATAAGTTTTTATAAGTTATAAAAATTTAAATTAAATATCAACATATTTCATTGCTTTAGAAATAATTATTATCGGGTTAATTGAATATCACAAAATTTTGTTTGAGTTTTAAAAACAAAATTGATTGAAAACATACATCATAGTCATCTAGTGGATTATTGCTTCACGTGAGTGAACAAGAAAGGATAAGAAAATGATTTGATGGTTTCTTCAAACAAATGTTTATATAGTTGAACTTCAGGGTGTTTTGCTTGAGTTATTTAGGATGGGGGTTACTGTGTACGTTCTATGGTGTTCTAGTTTACCATGGTGAAAAGTCAAAATCTCCCTAGTTTTTGGAGATGCATCTCCAAACGCACCCATATTACACACACTCAATATTTTCGTGAGTGAGTCACTTCATGTTGCCAAAATAATTTGGAGATGCATCTTCGTATTCATACCATGAATCTATAATTGCATCTCTGTAATAGTCCTTATCTAAAAACATAATGATTTTTATGAAGATGCATCTCTGAGCAGGTTTTAATTTGTATACCTTGCATCAGACCCTTCCTCTCTCCTTCTTCATTTGCTACACTTTCGACAACCCTTCAAAGAGCTTGTGAGCAAGAATCAACTAGGCCATTTTACACGATCCATCCCTATTTCTACCTCATTACAATCAATTCCAATACACTTCATTCACTTCATTTAAGTTTTCGCACAGCAATTCTCTATTAGTAAGTTTCTTATTTCCTATTTTTTTAGTTGTGATGAATGTACTAGGTAAAATAGCTTGATTAAGAAGTATATGTTTGTAAAATAGGTAGCTTGTATAGACATGCATTCACATTTGTTGGTGATAAGGGCATCATAAGAATTTTCTGCATTTTATGCCATCGTGACTTTTTACCGAGATACATCTCCAAATTTTCTTTTCGTGTGTTACGGAGATGCATCTCTGGATTTTTCTTGCCTATAAAAATTTGGTTTCAATAAGATTTTATGGTTTCATTATAGGTACAATGGCTGAAAACCCAGACATGTTATCCGTTTTACCACTCCTAATAATTACTATATATTTGTTCCAATGGAAGATTATTCTTACTATATTTGAACACTATTTCTTTCTCATAAAAATGATGTGTTTGTTGCTTTTCAAAATTTTCTAAAATTATCTGAAATGAAAATAAAAGTTAAGAAATTACATATATCTAAGATAATAATGGAGGTGAAATTAAAATATAGAATTCAAAATTTTTATATTCTATCCAATGTGATCGTGAAGGAGAAGTTGACAGAGTTTACCAAGTAGGTAAACTTGTTGATTGAAAAACACAATCAACATAAAGCATGATAATAAAGAAAAAACACGTGATTAGAAATAAAAAATAATAAATTATGAAGTGTGTTGATAGAAAAAGTTTGGAAAGAGCTAAAAAAAATTCTAGGATTTAAGTGAATTATTAATTTGTGTATTTATAACTATAAGTTTTTTAAAATCCATTCCTCAAAATAATTTTATATCAACATATTTTTAAAATTTATAAAAAAAATCATAATTGAATATCAACATATTTCATTGCTTTAGAAAAAAAATCATAATTGTGCTAATTGAATATCACAAAATTTTATTGCTTTAGAAAAAAAATCAATAGTGTTAATTGAATATCAACAAAATTTGTTTGAGTTTTAAAAATAATTGATTGAAAAGATACATCATAGTGATCTAGTAGATTATTATTTCATGCAAGTGAACAAAGAAAGGATAAGAAAATGATCTGATGGTTTCCTTAAACTAATGCTCACATAGTTGAATCATGGGATGTTTTGCTTGAATAATTTAGGGCGGTGGCTATTTTGTATTGGTTCTCCATGATGAAAAATCACAAATGTTCTTAGATTTCAGAGATACATCTCTTGACGCATTCATATTACACAGACTAAACGCTTTTGTGAGTAAGCCACTCCATGATGTCCAAAAAAAGTATCTGGAGATGCATTTCCTTATTCATATTAAGGTGAATTAGCATGTGCACATCCGTAATAGCCCGTATTTCAAAACAAAGTGATTTTTTACGGAGATGCATATGTGAACGGGTTTTAATCCATGTACATCGCGCTATATCAGGTTTCTTTAGTTTATTCCAAGACATTCTTCCATGTCTGCTCCTCCTACAGTCCGCCATAGAGATCTTTATGTCATACTCGATGATTTATAAAATAATCTAGCACCAGATGATGCACGCGGTGTTCCAGCTCCTGATATATGGGTTGTTGCATTCAGCTACAACCATTGATTCTATAATGTGTCGCATCCTTACATGACACAAGATGTTGTGGAAGCACCATCCAGGTCAGCTCATCGAAAGATATTGGACGGGGAACAAACTATGGATGAGCACGTTCAGGACATGTTGTCAATTTGTCAGCATATTATGACACTTGCAAGAGATGCCAGAGAGAGAGAGAGAGAGAGAGAGAGAGAGAGAGAGAGAGAGAGAGAAGAATTTAAGAAAGCCAGTTTTGGTATGGTCACCATACAGACCATCTTAGTCGAGGCATGGAATGACGTGCAGTATATGAAGCAAATAAGAAATAAGGGATTAGATATGCACACTAGTTGACTTTTATTTGTATTTTGATAATAGTTGTAATATTTTATTTTCTGAACATATGTATCTAGGTAACGTTTTCGATTAATTGATTAATGTTTGGATTTGTATGATTGTTTGAATTTATATAAGACATCTTTAAACTACATTAATACATTATTTGTATGGTGCTATGATATCCTTAGCATAAATGGCCTAAAATATAAGTTGACCTAAAAAATCATCAATTTCAAGACAAACTTGTTGCTTAGGATTGATGTTCTAAGTTCTAAAGGTTTTTCGGAGATGCAATTTTGAAATACCCTCTGAGATATGCAAAAACACTCTTCCATCAACTCTTAGGCTATGTTTGGGAGTTTGGAGGGGAAGGGAGGGGAGGGCTTTGGAAAATAAGAAGAATTGGGTGAAAAGGATAAAAGGATTTTGGGTTGGAGGGTTTTGGAGGGTTTGAGTTTATTCATAACACCAAAAACCCCATAAAATGGGGGAACTCAAAAATTGTATTGAAGGAGGGTTTTGGAGGGTTTTGAAGGGTTTATATAAATTTTCCAAATATCTTTTAGGTTGTTATAGTATTGTGAAAATTAAAAATTTAGTAATGATAATGACTCTTTTATCATTCTAAACAAAATCATTTTTTCAAAAAACGTCAAATATTTTCCTATATTTTTTTAAAATTTCATTTTTGGAAGCCTTCCCCTCCCCTCCCCTCCAAACTCCCAAACATAGCCTTAATGCTTTCAAATGTTAGTCCGGAGATGCACTTACGGGCACACCTTACAAAATTACATAGAAGTATTTCCAAACTAGTTTTTGGCGAATATGATGGTGGATGGCTCACTTATGAAGCAACGTGTGCATTTAAGATGCATCCAGAGACGCGTCTCTGAAATATGGAAAGGACAAATTTGAATTTTCAGTGTGTTCATTTTCACTCCATAGAGTGGATAAAATAATGCCTGATTGATGTATGTATTTATTCCGAGTCAATTATCAAGAATCTTGAGAAAGAAGAAAAGGAATGTTAGTGATAATGTAGAGATTAGAGAAAAAACTTTAGCATCCGACAAAGAAGTAGAAATATAGGTCATTCAATATAGAGAAGCAAACATGTGTAATATAATGATTTTGAAGTAATAGAAATTTAATTGTTTATGATGGTTGTCTTAATGAGAGAAGCAAACATTTGTACTATTATGGTTTTGAAGTAATAGAAATTTAATTGTTTATGATGATTGTCCTAATGAATTTAGGTGGGGTATTTTGATGTTATAAATGAATTTTTTACTCCTTGTTTGGGAGGATTTAACTTGTCTTCTCCCAAGTTGTATTTAGCACCCTATATTTTTATAATTTTTAAATTATCTTTGGACAAATTTGAATTAAAAAGTGCGAACGAAATTTTCGGTAACAAAATTTCTGATAGTTCATGTTAATTTCCAATAACATACACTTCAAAAAAATTAGTAAAAATACAAGCCGTGTTTTAAAAACCCGACCGAACATCAAACCGGTGAGGGTACTGGATCACTGGTTTATTGGTCGAACCACTGGGTCACTGATCGAACCGCATGACTAAATCGGGTTAAATCGAATAACTCGGTTGAATAGATCTGTCGTTATAATAAAATTATATAGGTATAAAATTTGTCTAACCGGGTGATTCAGTCTCTACAAAATATAACTAGCACTTACAATTTTTGAAAATATCAAATTATAAATAAATTCACAAGTTTATAATTTAAATTCAAATTTTAAACATATGTATCACACATAATAAAATAGTACAAAATTATAATGTATAATTGCAAACAAAGTTTAATCACAACATAATCTAATTTAATAATTTATAACAAAATAATTTTATTGTTTACTAAATTTAATTTTAAGAAAGGAAAATTTGTTTTAATGTTAGGATCTCCTTATTCAATATCAAAATAATCAGTAACAAAATCAATCTTATTTGCAATATTTTTTTTTATTTTTCTTTTATTTTTAATTTTAATTTTTTATTAAAATAATCAAAACGATGTCGTTTTAATTTTATAAAATAAAAAATGCACTTAAATCGCCGGTTCAGAAAAACCGCCGGTTTTCCCAATTTTAACTGATTCACACCGGTTCAATGACATTTCCGATCCAACTATTGAACCAGATCGGTAACATGGCCGGTTCCAGGTTCGATCGGTCCAGTCAGATTTTTAAAACACTGAATACAAGAGTTTTTACCGGAAATTTTCAGTAAAAACTCATCCATTTCAAAATTGCAAGCAAAAAATATAGGAATTTTAAAAATTTTCAATAAAAATACATGCATTTTGAAATTACTGTTAAAAAGTTTCATAAGTTTTTATCGGTACTTTGAAATTATTGTTAAAAAAATTCATAAGTTTTTTTTCGGAAATTTCAAAATTTCTGATATTTTTCAAAATTCCCGGTATAATTTTGATATTTTCGATAAAAACTCGTGAAAATCATGAAATTTGGTAACTTTAAAAGAATAATGGTAAAAAACACGTAATTTGAGGGGTGTCAAGTATAAGTGAGGGGTGACAAGTTAATTTCTCCTTGTTTAGTATATGCAGTTTATCTTTTCTAAGCTTAGGTCTCACATTATTATCCCACGGCATTTAACTTACCACCCCCCATATTTTCAGGGCCGTCTCAAGATGTTTGGAGGCCCTGTTCTAATGTTAAAGTTGGGACTTAATAAAAGAACACAAAAATTGAAAAAATAAATTTATTTTTTATTTAAGTTATATAAATAAAAACTTAAAAATGCCATCAATAATATAAAAAAAATACATATAATCTTATAAATGACATAAAAATATAAGTTTAAGCTAATTTAATCTTCTAACTATTTGAAAAGTACTATTCTAACTAATCGATCAAGTAAGGGAAAAGTGTCACAAACATAATTAAATATACATTTTTTAATTATATGATAATTAGATTTTAATTAGGTCAAAAAACATTAAATTTTTAAAACCTTTTAGAATTTTAGATTAATTAAATGGTACATAAAATTTTGTATACTCATTATAACAAAGAATTGTATGAGAATTAAAAAGAGTTGTTAATATTTAATAAACAATTTTTTTAATTTAATTAATAATAATAAAATATAAGAATAGTGTACATCATTTCTCTAAAAATGTTTCTTTAACTATTAATCACACTATTTTTAGGGATGTCAATTGCATCTGTTAATGGGGATCCCTGTGGGGAATATCTATGCGGAGATCCGAAGTTGGGGATTTTTTTCCCCGTGGGGATGGGGATGGAGGGAAAAGTTCCCCCGATAACACTTTGGGGCGGGGATTGGGAAAGTATCCTCCGTCCCCGTGGATTCCCCGACTCCGAAGATATATGTTAATTTATATATTTTATATATTATATAATTATATAATTTTACAATGTATTAGAAAATGAAGAGTCATTAGAAGTTATAGATTTGTCACACATAATCAACCACTTGCGTTGGACGACATCGGTATTGTTGTAGTAAATTAGTGGAAGCACGGTAGCAAGAAGTTATGTTACTATTTATTTATTTTTACATAAAAAATATTAGCAACATCAAGTTCTTTTGCTTTTTTTATTTATTATTGATGCAAGATGTATTTTGATTTTTTTTATAAAATAAAGATGCAAATTTAAAAAATACAAAAAAAAAAAACAAAATACTAGTGTCATAGTTTTGATCAAAAAGTGTAGAAATTTTCTTAAAATTCGATATCCGTGGATATCCGTGGGGATCTGTGGGGATGGGGATGGAGGGAAATATTCCCCCGTAGCGGGGATTGGGGATGGGGATGGGGACTAAATTTGGGGGCGGGGCGGGGAGTGGAGAAGCATCCTCCGAACAATATCTGCCCCGTTGACATCCCTAAGTCTATTTTATTATTTTATCCTTTGTAATGCTCACACCAATTTTCAAAATAAAGAAAATAAATTTATAATTTTATATATAAAATTATTAAAAACATTTTATAAAAAATAGTGAGTATCATAAACAATTTTAAAGAAATTTAATATACATAAAATAATAATGAAAATTTAAAAAGTATCTTATATTTAGAGAATAGCTATTAACTTAATTTTAGATTTTAGAACTGTATATGGAAAATATATTTAAAGTAGTTGTAATAGCATTTGCTCATTTGCCTTAAAAATCCATTAATAACAAAAATAAAATAAAAGTAGTAACGTTATCCTTAGTAAATTCAGTAGCCTCTATTTAATGATTAAATATATGTGAGGATGTGATTCTAATAATATTACTATCATTATTAATTAATAATTAATAGAAGATTACAAAAAAAAATTGAAAAATTGAGGCCCCAATAAAGGTGAGGCCCTGTGCAACTGGTCTGTTTGCACAGCTTCTTAGCCGGCCTTGCATATTTTCATAATCCCAAAAGTGCCGCTAATAGAAAAGAACAATTTTTTCGAATAAAATTTTCAATACAATATTGAAAATTTCCTCTATAGGAAATTTTCATAATCCCTAAAATTTTTAAAATTTCTAATAAAATACTAGAAATTTCAACATTGCCAATTAAGTCTTCGAATAATTTCAAATTTTTGGTAAAATCTCCTAAAAGTTTCAAAAAAATTTAATAAAATCTCCTGAAATTTTCAAAATTTTCAGAAAATTCTCACTTTTTTAAAGAGTTCCTGATAAGTGCCTAAAATTTCCAACACATCTCAATTTCAAAATATTTGATGAAAACTTTAAACAAAATTATTATGGTTTTTTCATACGTTTTGCGGAGATGTTGAAAACAATTGTGGGAGTGGTAAATTAAATGCTCCTTATCCCTTGATTCTAATACTACCTTCATCCCTATCTTTCTATCTAATAATAGAAGCTTGTGTTCCATTTTGGAGTTGATAATAAATCATTATATTTGACAAATTTTTTTATAGATATCTTTTGCTTCTTAGCAACCCGTGGTGTAAACCTCAAAATATTCTTATATTTTTGAAGTCCATTTTTGAAAACACTTTTTTTGAAGAAAAAAAAAAGTTATTTCGGAAGTGCATATCCGACACCTTTTTTTATAAAAAAAAAAAATGTAACTTCGGAGATGCACTTCCGAAGACACCTTTTTTGAAAAAGGGGTGTCTTCGAAGATGCATATCTGAAATATTCCAATTTTTTTGTCTTAGGATTTTTCGGATATGCAAAAGAACTCGATACTAATTAAAAAATTAAAATCAAAGTGAATCAATACAATTAATAGTATAATTAATTGTATTAATTAAAATATATTATTATATACTAGCGTTCAGACGGGCACTCCCTTACCCATCTTCCCGCTTCTTTTAATGCGCACAGCGTGAAATTATATATGGTACTGATTTTTAATTATGAATAAATACCTCTCTATACTTTTATTTCATTTTGGATACACATGTCTCTCTCTCCTTATCCCTATCCCTCTCTCTCCCTCTCTTTCTCCTCCTTTCTCTCTTTATCTCTTCGTCTCTCTTTCTCCCCTTTTGTCTTTTAAAAAAATAGAATGTAAGATATAATATTAAAATAATATAAAATTCTATTACATTAAAAATCTATCTCTCTCTCTCCTTATCCATCTCTCTCTATCCCTATCCCCCTCTCTCTCCCTTCTCTCTCTATCTCTCTCTCCCCCCTTTCTCTCTCTCAATTTTTTTAAGGAATGTAAGATATTATTTTAAAATAATAAAAAATTCTCTCTCCCTTTCTCCTTATCATATCCCTCTTTCTGTCTCCCTCTCCCCTTCCCTCTCTTAAAAAATATTTAGAATGTAAGATATAATTTTAAAGTAATCTCTCTCTAATATACTCCACAAATCAATATAAAGATTAAATAATACAAAAAATGAATAAAATTAAAATATAATCTAAAAATTATAAAGAAGTAGCATGTCAATCATAAACTATCTCTGATTCATTTCTCTATTTATCGACATCCATTTTTTTCCAATCATTCGAGCAATGAATATTATCATATTTTATACAATTGATTACTTATGATGTTTGAAAATTAATATTATTATATTTGAACACAAAATAGAAACATTTGTTTAAAATGAAAGAAACCATTGAATATCATTTGAAATATGAAATCATCTATTATGCAGAAACATTTGTCTTGCTCTTTCTTGCATCTATAACAATATATAAAGGGGATTAGTCTTTTTGGACTGGCCTTTTTTCTTATAAATTTACCCTTATAACTTCAAATATATAACTTCCAATCCAATGAAACCATACTAAGTCGATAACACTATAACTTCCTTACAGTTTTCTTTATTTTTCAAACAGAACAAAAAACCATACTATTTCCACCAATTTTCATCAATTGGCCAGAGTGGATCAAATTCCATGACATGGAGAAAAGTTGTTACGTATTATACAAACTATGAGTCAATCATATGCGAAACAATGGGAGTTTTAAACACCAAGTTGATGCATGTTATACCAAGTGTTTCTCTTTAAATTCTATTATTAGAATATTACTCTCTTCGTCTCATAATAAGTGTCTTATTTGGCCTTTGCACGGTAGTAGAGTTGTTGAAAAACGTGAAAGTTAATATATAGGTGTATAGTAGTGGAAAAAAATAATTAAGGTTGCATTGGTATATTCTAAAAAGACATTCATTTTGAGACATAGAAAAAGTGTAAATAAGACACTTATTTTAAGACGGATGGAGTATATGACAAACTGTTGTATTTCATGTAAGTATTTCCTATTTCTCTTTCTATTCTGTTATGGGATTTTTTTAACTAATGATTAGTATATTATCTATATCTATCTACAAAGACAATAGAAAAATTTTAGATGACTTATTTTGTTGCTTAATTACCCTCAACTTCCATTAAAAATAGCCAACCATCTTTTTATACAAACTGTAAATGCATCTATAACTCCTTTGATTTTTTTCAAAATATTTTTCTTTTTATAAAAATTGTAACCTCTTCCTGGTTCAGTTTCTCACGAATATACACTCTCATATTATTATTTTTGCACATACTTGCAAACTAAATTATTTTTATTGAATTAGAAATATTCAAGAATTAATTATATATTTAATGAGTTTTATGAAAATTACAGTTTTTTTATATGAAGGGATGCTTTTGTGTGCTGATGAAGGATGAAAGGAATGTGGTATATGCGAGAAAGATGATACTCATTTGTAGCAATTTTAAATTACTGTTTGTTAAAATAATAATAAGTATTAGAGAGATTTTTTGCTTATATTATTCAATTAGTCCAACATCCTACTATACTTTTTGGTATAGAAATTGACATTTTAACGTGGGTTTACAACTCTTGACCAAATTGCATTTATTTTATTTTTTAAAAAAAGAAAATAAAGGGTATTTTAGGAAGTAAAATAGGCCAGCCCAAAAAGGATGTATCCCCTTTATATATAGTTATAGATTTATTTTATTTATTAAAAAAAGAAAATAAAGGGTATTTTAGGAAGTAAAATAGGCCAGCCCAAAAAGGATGTATCCCCTTTATATATAGTTATAGATATAGATATTTAAGTAACTTCTAATAACCACTCTCTATTAAATTTTAAATACTTAAAAGTAAAAGAAATTAACTACCCAACGATATTGGAGTTATAAAGAATAGAAGTTAACTTTTAAACCTTTCACATGAATAACAGATGGAAGTTACTAAGAAAACTATTATTTTTAAATTGCATTGATTTTATTTATTAAAAAAAGAAAATAAAGGATATTTTAGAAAATAAAGGACGTATATTCCAGTTGATAGTCTCAAGAGTTAAGGGAGGGTTCCTACAAATAAAGGCGCTTCGGGTGATTAAGACTTATGTGGGAAAATGTACATGAAAAGTCGAAGTGAAGGTACGTCGAAGGAGCGTGTAGGTCGAATCAACCATGATGTGGATCAGAGGTAATGGTCAAAAGTAATTTTGTCGACCACAGAGGCTTCCCATACTTGGCAAGAATTATCATGATTATGTCCTTGACAAATGCAAGCGTCGAAGCTAAGAGCGGTTGATCCGTAAAGAGCCAAAGGCGAGAATTTTCAAATTTCAAGATCACAGGAAGTTACTTCGAGAGGTCGTGCGTTGTAGGCGCCAAATATATGGAGAGATCTCATGAAGCAGTTGTTTTTAGTTTCAATTTCAGTCGTAGATTGCTTTAGGCAATTATCTTTGTAAATTACTATAAATAAGTCATTCTAATGTAGAATTTGGTGTGTTCGCTGGTATATTCAAACTGCTTGCCAAAACTCTGCTCAATTTCCGACTTCAAGAAAAAAGAGTTACTAAGTGTTTGATGTACGTGAATCACCACTTTTATTTCAATGCAAAATCTTTACATTTCAATTATTTACTTTGAAGTTTTTACGTGTGTTTTATTCATTGATCAGCATTCATTCTACATTTTCGTGTACGTCGACACTCTTTTGGTTACATGTCTCGAGTTCACAAAAGAGTCCGTCAATCCTTACTTTGTGTAGAACAAACCTGAATTCACGACCTTCTGTCGGTCACGAGTCACCATAATAGGTCAAGATCAGTGAATATCTAGATTTGTCAAGTTATTACGTTTAGGTCTGTTTCCATGGGTCACGAGTTACCTGTCGGTCGAGCCTAATCCATCGTGTGGAAAGCCGTTGTACTTGTTCCTCTGGTCTTAAAAAATCGTTTCTTAGGCTAACATCATCGACGGAACTGGTACAATATCAAAACCTTAGCACTTGTCTCAAGATCAACTGGTCGATCTTGCAAGTAACCCTTAGTTTAGGACTTTGGGAGGACCAACGGTTGTTTACCAATTTTCACAGTAAACAATATCATTATAATCAAGTTATAATAATAATATTAGCCTAATAAATATATAAATTAACACCTTATTTTTATATATAAATTTAATAATAATAATAATAATAATAATAATAATAATAAAGATATTTATTTACAATTTATTTATTACTTTTTATGATAAAAAAAATCATTTCATAAACTAATTTTCAAAAATATTTTTTTAGTTAAAAAAATACATTTTGTAAACAAAATTTCCAAAACAATTTTAAAGTTAAAAATTATTTTATATATAAATGATTTTTTTTATCATAATTAGTTATTAAAATAATTTTTATATTTGTGATTTTTTTTTAATTTTAAAAAACTATGTAATTCAAATTTTATATTAAAATATGAATATAATAAATAATTTTATTTTTAGTTGATCTCTTTTATTTTAAATTTTTGTTGAATAATTATTAATGTTTTTATTTTTCATATAATCATAATTGTTGTGTATTAGTTAAAATTTTAGTAATTACTAATAGGAAATTTATCAAAAAATAATGAAATTTTTTTAGTTTTATTTTATAATTTATAATTGAAATTAAAATAGAAATATGAACAGTATAATTATCATTATTATTATTATTCATAATTTACAAATTATATTAATTTTAAAAAATTTGAATTAATCAATATTCTAAATTTTTAAATTTTTTGAGACTTTTTCGGATATGCATATCCAAAAAAAACTGACAATTTATTGAAGTTTTTTCGAATATGCATATCCGAATTAACTAAATATCCAATTTTTTTGAGTGTTTTCGGAAATACATATCCAATTTAACCAAAATTCCAATATTTTTTTGATGTTTTCGGATATGCATTTCCGAAAGATATTTTGGAGTTTTCGGCAAAGATTTTCACGGAGTCTATAAAAAAATTGTCTTATATTTTCATCCCTATCTTTCTATCTAATAATAGAAGCTCGTGTTCAATTTTGGATTTGATAATAAATCATTATTTTTTCAATCAGAAATAGATTACTTCTTTTCATGGCTCAGAAAATAGACAAGATGTATTAAATTCATCCTTCTCTCATTGCTTCAAGTAGAGATGAAACATCAATTTATATTTCGGAATATTCTGAGAACAAAATTTACAGTAGCCGAAAGATAACACAATGTAAAAACTCTACCCAAAGTTTTCTATGTACAAAAGCTATAAGATTGTGTCAACACGTTGAGTACTCCATGTCCATCAAACGAGAGAGAATCTCATCACAACTTGGCCGTTCATGTGCGTCTGCCCAACAATCTGTAAACAAAAATGAAAAGAAAAAATGAAGTTGAACCAGATGAGTATAAGTTTTGTCATCAAAATGTGATTAGAGAAATATAGTGGGACCTGAAATCAGCCTGCCTAGTGGACCTTCAGGAACCTCCAATCTGGAACCCTCGTGAGCAACAGAATAAACCACCTGATCAAAAGTAAAAATGATAATTTGATACAATGAAATGCAAAGTAGAAATAGAAAACACTGGAAAATGAATAGATCATCAGTTGAATATACCCTTTCAGGTGGTACACCTTCCCATGGTCTGTTCAAGTTGTACAACTCCCACAGTATCACCCCAAGGCTAAAGATGTCGCATTTTTCATCGAATGGTTCATTTCGGATGAGTTCAGGAGCCATCCATTCTGGAGTTCCAGCTGACGAAGAATCTCTGATTGGAGACTCTATCATTATTCTTGAAAGCCCAAAATCACAGATTTTCACGGTCCAATGCTTGTTCACTAGACAATTTGCACTTTTTAAATCACGGTGTACAATCTTCATACGGTGTATGCACATCAAACCCCTACATGTAACCAAGGTGTACACATTAATGTTGACATATCAAATGTAGTTTCCAATATTATGAGAACAATTGAATGATTAAATTTGAAATGAGGCAACACCTCACCCGATTATGATTAAAAACAGGTAATAGATGAAATTCGTTGACACCAATGGCCTAACAAAACATAATTTCAATTAAATAAATATTGCCTTGACTCAAATGGTAGATCATTTGGCAATTGATACTACAACAATTTAACTTACTCACTTAGTGAGGTTGGATACATGGATCAAACGCACCGATATGTTCTAGTATATATCACACTTATATCCAACTCATTAATTTCTAGATCTTAACTGTTCTTATAGGTGTTACCTTAACTAACTCTCTAATATCCAACGCAACACACTTATATCCAACTCATTAATTTCTAGATCTTAACTGTTCTTGTAGGTGTTACCTTAACTAACTCTCTAATATCCAACGCAACGCAACATCATCATTTTTGCTACGCTTATTCCATTCTTGTTTTGGTTCTTTACCGCCAAACCCTTCATCCCAAACAATACCACCAGTCTTACAATTGTAAAATAACTTTTCCCTTTAGCTTGTGAGATACTTTTGTATCATATAACACCTCCAACTCTCTTCCATTTCAACCACTCTACTAAAATTCAATGGTTTAAATCTCCTATTTATTTGTTGTTTTGCACTAAAGATCCAAAATATTAAAACCGTATAACTTATGGCATGATATGATCTCTAACTTTCACATATAAGTTAGAAATGCGTCGCGTTATGCTAAAATTGCACGGAAGTCATACGTATCTAAGCCTTGTCTTTAACCTCCTATTTAATTCCTCCCTCGACTCAAAGGAGTACTATATCATATCGAAAAAACAAAAACATGCTTCTTGACGCTGACTAAAATATGTGATGGCTATGACTCTCAAAAGTTTTAAGCATTTCACTAAAGTTTAATCCTTCAATAATTTGCCCAATTTTGTATATATCTCGTATTCTTATAAATCATAATTAAAGTGATTCTTATCTATTAGTCCAACACTATTTTGACCTTATAATCTCGTTAAAAAGTCGAGAGCCACCTAATACCCGTATCTCCAAGACTTTTCCATACCATAATAGGTATGTTGTCCGTATTAGAGTTTGACCTAACTCATCCTTACAAAACCGGTTGGTAAGGTGAGGAGTGTCACTCTATATAACCTTTTTCAATACTCTATCTCCAATCAATGTGAGACTTTAGAATCTTCTTAATACGCTCCCTCGCGCCTAGCATTCTTTTTGGACTTGGCGCGTAGATATTAACAGTGGGCAGCCCATGGCCCGATCGATAGACTCTAATACCATATTAGAGTTTGACCTAACGGCATCAATCGGTTTTAACCGGTTTTGTTAGGATGCGTTAGCCTAACGCATCCTAACAAAACCGGTTAAAACCGATTGATAAGATGAGGAGTGTCACTCTCTTTCAATGCTTCCAAAGACACCCCCTCGCGCCCAACATTCTTTTTGGACTTGGTGCGTGAATATTAAGCGTCGGCGGCCCATAGTCTGATCGATAGGCTCTGATACCATATTAGAGTTTGACCTAATTCATTCTTATAAAACCGGTTGGTAAAGTGAAGAGTGTCACTTTATATAAACTCTTCCAATGCTCTATCTCCGACCAATGTAGGATTTTAGGATCTTCCTAATATGCCTCCCTCACGCCCAGCATTCTTTTTGGGTTTGGTGCGCGTATATTAAAGATTGAGTTAAGTCAAACTCTAATAATGTAACAAAAAAAAACTTACAGTTTCATTTTGAGCGTAATGGTTAAGTTTTTTGCTAACTACTACTCTGAAGCTATTAACTTAAGCATTGGTTAAGTTTTTTGTTAACTACTACTATGAAGCTATTAACTTAAGCATTATACGTCATTTATACAATAGATTTCAAGATATGTTGCATTGTGTCTCTAAATCTTATATTTGTTATGATTTATGGTTCACGCAACAATTAACAGTTCAAGCAATTTGAACCGTGATTGGTTTTTAAAATTAATTGGAAAAGGAAGACAATAAGTCATGGAACACAGACAATGATTTACAGTTCAAGCAATTTGAACTGTGATTGGTTTTTAAAATTAATTGGAAAAGGAAGACAATAAGTCATGGAACACAGACAATACAGTGATTTCTCATGTGAAATTGAACGGAGAGTTTATGAGATTGATTGGAAAACATCAAAGCAGTTATGTACGTGTAAAAACTGTTTAGCATAAATGCCAATGAAGAGTAAGATTCTGAGAAGGTATCATAATCATAGTACTTACTTGCACATGTCAAGTATCATCTTGCAGTTATAGACGTGAAGAAACTGTTTAGCATAAATGCCAATGGAGAGATAAGATTCTGAGAAGGTATGCATAATCATAATACTTACTTGCATATGTCACGCATCATCTTTAGTCGTCTCCGCCAACTGAGCTTTTTCTTCTGACCACTCAAATGTATCAAGTAATACAATGATCCCATCTCCATATATTCCGTAACCATAGATAAACGTGGAGGCTTTGTGCATGCACCAAGAAATAAGATAACTGCATATAATTTTATCACTATATAAATAACACCTATACTGAGAGGGAAAGATGCTACATGATATATTTATGTAACCAAGCTTGCATAATATAGTAATATTATTTTTTATACTTATCAGTGAGGAAGATTTTACTAAAGAACAATTCATAAGCCCTTTAATTAATTACAATATGTATAAAACAAATATGCAAGATCGATGTGAAATCCAAAATTATGGAAGTAAATAGTTAAAATGTTGGAAAATACCATTAGGATGTCGGAGTCGGCTGGATGAGAAAACAAGAACATAAATTCAAAAGAAAACAGAAGGAGTCAGAACATGTTGTGCACAACAGAAGAAGGCTAACAAGCTGCATATCAATAACCAAATACCTCAGAATAGATATTTCATTACAGAAATCTTCCATGTTTTCGGCGGTTAAATCTTGCTCTAGAAAAACCTTTATTGCAACATCTGTACCATTCCATATGCCACGAAAAACTTCTCCAAAGAAGCCTGAAAAAGAAAAAAAATATACATAAATGCTCAAGCAATGGTTAACTATGGCATTACTACATCATCCCTTAAGAACAAGCCTTTGAATTAGCATTTGATCATGTACCATAACCATGCCAAAACGATAAATCTATTTAGTTTAAAGCTGAATAGCAGTTCTACGTAAAATTGCACATGGCACATAATACTCCAATTATTTCTAACAATGCAAATCACCTCAAGACATTCCCTTCTTGTATCTATTGAAACTTAACTTGAAAGAATATTTCTTGCATACAACGAAGAGGTATGTACAAGTATTTATATACATGAGAGACATAATATGAACATGAATAAGATCCTATCATGCTCCTAGTGCGTTAAATTTGTTGAAAAATAAAGGATATGGCATCACAGCTTCAGTTGTATTGTGTTTTAAATTATTGTACTAGACTAAACGGGGGAGACAAGGGACCGAACAAAAGCTAAATGTTTGTTCCTCCCTAAACCATGGGTCAACTTTTTGTCCCAAGAAAATGCTATCTAAAATACTTTTTACTTTCCATTCAAAAAATATTCTTTCATATCCTGTTGAGGGAAGGGGAAAAGAAGGGACATATGGTGGAACCGTATGGTTAAACTACACTACGGAGATTCTATTATATAAGCTAAGAAACAAACTATTATACAATCAACAACATTATTGCAAGAGAATATGCTAGAATGAAATATTCTTATATATACAAAACATTCCAATATTTAAATATTAACACCCACCCTCAAGTTGAAGTTGAAGCTTATAAATTAAATGCACCAAATTTGCTACATATAGAACTGATTCTAGGACCTCGCAGGGATTACAATATCAGCCAATTGATCATTGGAATTGACAAAGCTTGTGAGGATATCGCTTGATTCAATCTTCTCTTAGATAAAATGACAAGCTATCTCAACATGTTCGATCATCACATGCAAAAATAGATTTCAGGCAATATGCAATGCAGCTTGATTATAAAAAATTAGTGTCACTGGTCTTGCCTCTTCAAATTAAAGCGCTCTTTGAGTAACTCTTTCAACCAAATGAGCTCACTTGCGCTCTTTCATTAACTCTTTCAACCAAATGAGCTCACTTGTTACAAATGTTGTGTTACTAATATTGCCATGTATTATGACTGAGCGTTGGATCCTGCAACTACAATTTATTTCTTACCCTTCCAAGGTATCAAGTTTCCTCCAACAAGTACAATACCCAAAAGTGGAATACCTATAACGGATGAGCCTACTCAATCAACATCTGAGTAGCCATATATCATTGTATGTCATTTATCTTCATAAATGACCCATTTTCCTAGAGCATATTTGATGTATTTCAGAATTCGGATTACAACAACCATATTCATAGTAAATGTTTGGACGAGTGGTTGTAGATAGTTCAATTTTCCAACCAATCTCCTATGTAACCTTGAATCTAATTGGGACTCACTTCAATTCGTAGAAATTTGACATTTGGATCCGTAGGAGTATCAATTGACTCAGCATTCAATAGACGTGTTTCTCCAAGAAAATCCATACCATATTTCCTTCATGAAATTACAACACCGTCCTTGAATTGGGCTAACTCAGAATTCGAATTTCAACATCCATATTCAAAGTAAATTATTAGACAAGTGATTGTGAGATAGTTCATTTTTCCGTAGTTGAGGCTCACTCTCCTATGATACCCTAAATCTCCTAATATGGATCCAACATGATGTTCCTCTCTTATGTTACCCTAAATCTAGTTGAGACTCACTCTGATTAGGTAGAAATTTTACATTTGGATCCATAGGAATATCAACTAACTTGGCATTCAATAGACTTGTTTCTTCAAGAATATCCATAGCATATTTCCTTTGTGAAATTACAACACCATCCTTGAATTGGACTAACTCAATACCCAAAAGGTACAAAGTATACCAAAGTCTTTAGTCTGCAACTTATTAGAAAGACGTTTCAACGGGAGTATTCCAAATTGACCAGTACCAATTATGAAAATATTATCTGCATAATCAATAAGTTGCGCCATTTGAATTGAGTGATGATAAAATAAATGAGTGGTCAAATTCACTATGAATCATACCAAGCCGTTGTGCTATGTGCCAAATCTGTCAAACCAAGTTTGAGGAGATTGTTTAAGACCATAGAGAGACATCTGTAGCTGATATACCATAGTTAGCGGCGTCCACCGAGCAACAAACCCAACCCAGGTGGTTGCTCCATATACACCACCTCGTCTTCAAGAGGACCATGCAAAAGGAGCCCAACATTTGTCATTTTGGCTACAGGTGATGAAGTATCACTATAATCCGACCCAAAAAGTTGAGTATATTCCTTGGCCACTAATCAAGCCTTAAATCGATTGATCTTACTATCTGAACCAACATTCGTCGTATAAAACCAATGACAACCTACTAAAGACTCCCAGGGGATAGAGGAATCATTTTCCAAGTATCATTGGGGATAGATGAATCATTTCCCAAGTATCACTGCTTTGAAGTGCACGCATATTGTTAATCATTACCTACCTCCCCTCGGGATGGGATAACTTCACCTGGAGATTTAGGAATAGCAACAAGAGCCATAGAAGACAAGCAAGTATAAATGCAAAGGAGAAAGATGATGCTAACTCCAAGTAATATAATGAGGACATGGAATATGAATAGGACGTATACTTTTACAAATAGCAATAGGAAGATCCAGAGTTGGATCTGGTAAAGGCAGTGGTGGCGGAGGAGAGTCTGGATGCCCTCATAAACAGGTGTTGGAACATGCACAGCAGACTTAGTTTTTAATTTAAAATAAAACTACTCATAAAAGAGAGTAATTCATATCTATTTTTATTTAAATGACAAAGTGCAGCAGGAAAAATCATCAACAGAAGTAATAAATCTTAAACTAGCAAAATATATGCATCACATACAAAACAAATTACATCTAATCTCACAAGGTGCAAATCATATTACTTTTTACTATGATAACCCTGAGATTTAAAACTTACCGATCCCTACACGAGTTCCAACAGTTAACTCTGAGAAGTCAATATCCCATCCTTCATATGGCAATAAAGGTTTGTTATTGTACATTTGAGACTCAAGTACTTTATTCCAGGTCGACTCTGTTTCATCATTAACTCCATATCTTGATAGCTCACTTCTCTCAGAAGCGTGACTTCTATAGTCATGTGGTGAAGATGGTAATGACGTTGCCTTTTGTGATGTTACTTGGTCACGCTGAAAAGAATATAAGCTAGGCCTTTCATCATGACCATGATGGAAATTAGACACCTGCAATTACACAACGAGAATCATGCGTAAGATATTTAAATTAACTGAAAAAAGAAAATCACCCTTCTCAAAAATAAAAGGGCCAAAACAAGTTTCATGTTTTAATAGAATAGCTAATCCAACTTTTTAAAGACCACAATAATAACCAATGACGATTGACAAACATAATTCACAAGACACCAACTTCAATGCAAACATGAATTTTAAATGTGTTGAGTTTGGAAAACCACAAATAGACCCAATGCAGGACACCAGCACAAAAGAATGCCAGTATGGAATTAATTTGTCTCAACTTCTGGCTTAGATCAAAATTATTTAAATTCAGAGTTATTAAGTGTTGAGAGAGAAGAGAAACAAAAGGCCTGTGATGAAATCTTTTTCAAAACTACACAATGATGGATATTCTACATACCAAGACACATAAATCCAATCCAAAGATTTACAGTTACCTATATTATTGATTTCTCGTAAGTAATTACATAATTATAATACAACACATAATAAACCCATAATTACCCTAAATCACGAGGAATTAGCAAATCAAATCGTAAGCCCACTGACTTTCCTATAGAAGTCTAGGATGGTATCAAAAATTAGGTGGTAAGCCAAATTACCATACTATCGCTCGAATAGATATTGTTATTGATTCAGCGGTGATTCAATTTCATCAGCTTTCTCATGTAATCACTGAGAAGTAGTTGTTCTTAATTTGAGACATGTTAAAGGATCTTATGGTCAAGGATTATTGAATGAAAATGGAGCTCTTTCCAAAGTTATTGGTTACTCATATACTGATTGTGTTCGAACTCCCTCTGGTGGACAATCTACTTCGGAGTACCATGTTCTTATAGAGGGCTATCTCGTCATCTCGAAGAATATGCAGGAGATTATTTCTAGATCTAGATTTGAGGACGAGTAATAGTGTGTTATGGCCTTGGTATTATCTAGACTCTAGAGTCTAAAGCAAGCAACTAAGTCATGAATTGAAATTTATTAAACGAAGTTGTTTTGCAATCATCAAGCAAGATGCTCATCATATTGCTTTGGACCGGACCACAGATATTGAAGACAAAGGTATTTGAGCAAAATATTAAACAAAGAAACGAATCATATTTCTAAAGGTAAATGCTACTTTATTTAACACATAGTTATAATGTGTGGTTTTCTGTTTGTTGTATTTCTTAGGATAGGTATTATTAAATCCGGTTTTAACCTATAAATCCCCCTCAAATATATTTCTAAAGGTAAATGCTACTTTATTTAACATATAGTTATAATGTGTGGTTTTTTGTTTGTCGTATTTCTTAGGATAGATATTACTAAATACGGTTTAACCTATAAATCCCCCTCAAAAATATAGTATTAGTGCAGAGTTTCGATCATTATAGAACACCAGTATTATTTTTGCAATCTTGAAGGATAAATTACAAAAAGTCTATTAAAATGATCATAATGCATTCTTTTCCAAAAAAGAAAAGAAAAACAGCCATAGAATCATGACAGTATATTGCTCTTTCTTGATTGTGTGATGAAATCAAACCCTAAGAGTAATACCGAAGATCTTTTCTTGTTCTAAATTTATCCATTGTTTTATTTTATGTTTCCATGGTCCTCTTTTCTTTTTTGTAAGACATAATAAACCACCAAACCAATGTCATATATCCTTCAAATGGCCATGAATTCCATCAGATTGAAATCAGTCTTTCAAGTACTGTTCACAGTTCAAAAGAAAAAGAAAGTACGACCTGCCTCCGTCTCATAAGACACTTAGCTATGTGCGGTGGTTCTTAAGAAAATAATTAGATGTGTTGATTTTAAGATAAAATTAGTATCATTTACTAAATTGTCTTTATTAATTATAATTAGTGGAGTAGTTAAATGGAGTGAAAGTTAATAAATAAGGGTATAGTACTGGAAAAAATAATCAATGTTGTATTGATATCGGAAAGAGACATAGAAAAAGTGTAAATGAGACACTTCTTATGAGACCGAGGGAATAATAATGTATACTCCCTCCATTCTCTTTTATAAGCAAATTTTGACTTTTAGATTCATTCAATAAATAATATATTTAGACTACATATAAACTAGATACATTAAATATTCAATGAATTTAAAAGTCAAAATTTGCTTATAAAAGGGAATGGAGGGAGTATTACACAAAAATTCGAACTGTATCAATTGGCAAATGTCATCGGGACTATCAAGAGTTCAAACAATAGGTCTCAGATATAGTTTTGAAACATGATAGAAGAAATGTTCAGTAAGATGCTGAAGATTCACAGGCAGAGAAAGAAGGTTTCAATAAAAGTATGCTCCATTATTAGCAAAAAAGAAAAGACATACTTTTTTCTGAAGATTTGCATCACTAACTATATTGTTTGGAGAATGGGACAATGAATTATCATCCACTCGCTCTCTCATAAGACGATTTTGCTTTAGTGTTTCATTCATTGCACGTACGGCCCTGCAATGAATAGATCAAGAGTTATCCGCATTTGAAATACTTATAAATAAGCACAAAGATAACATTCATTATTAATACAACAAATAACCATGCAGATTGAAAGTTTTATATAAAGGATCATTAATGTACCTAACATAAGTATGTATTATAATTTATAAGCATGTATTCTCGGCATTAGTTACTTAGCAAGCAAGGCAGGAGCAAATAAAATAATAGCCCTCTACTCATAATAATCTATCAAATTAGTTCATTTTGAAGTTGAGCTGAATTACAAGTGTTGGAATTTCTGCCTTCATTGAGATCCACCCCTAGTCTCCTAAATTACGGCATTTGGCTTGCCTTCATTGTAGTCTCCAACACCTTTATTGTGTTGGATTTGAAGCGGTGGATTTAGTCCCACATCACTTAGAGATGTGGCATGTGAAGTGTTTATAAAGCTTGGAGAGCCCTCACCTTACAAGCCGGTTTTATAGGGATAAGTTAGGCTATATCACTTGTTGGGCTTCCCGCACCGTCCACGCTTCGTGAGGCCCAACACCTTTATTGTGTTGGATTTGAAGCGGTGGATTTAGTCCCACATCACTTAGAGATATGGCCTGTGAAGTGTTTATAAAGCTTGGGGAGCCCTCACCTTACAAGCCGGATTTATAGGGATGAGTTAGGCTATATCATTTGTTGGGCATCCCACACCGTCCACGCTTCGTGAGGCCCAACACCTTCATTGCAGCATATGGCTTGCCTTCAATGCAGCCTCCAACACCTTCATATTGTGTTGATTTGGGCAGCCCTAACCTTACTAGCCGGTTTTGTAGGGAAGAGTTAGGCTCAACTCACACACTCTAAAAATAAGAACAAGCAAATGCACTCAGGACCCAAAGCCTGATTTTTTGCATATAAGCATTTATAGAAAATATGAAATCGGTTGGTAAGGAGAGGAGTGCCCCTCTATATATACTCTTTCAATGCTCTATCTCCAACCAGTGCGTGGATATTAACGGTGGGCGGCCCATGATCCGATCGATAGGCTTTGATACCATATTAGAGTTTAACATAACTCATTCTTACAAAACCGGTTGATAAGGTGAGGAGTGTCCCTCTATATATACTTTTTCAATGCTCTATCTCCAACCAATATGGGACTTTAAGATCCTAATACAAACAAAGCTTAAGGATTTAATCCTCTACTAGGTCGTCTATCTCCCTCCCTATGACATGCCCACATACAAAATCGGGCGATAAATATTGCAACTAAAGTGTCTTGTATTGCACTCATGCGAATGCATCACACATCACAAAAAGCAATCTCCAAATTTCCTTGGTTGAAATAGATTAAGAAAAAGAAGATTAATTCAATAGGATCGTAACCCCCACCCACACACTAAAACTTGACAGGTCTAGGGGGATGAGATGTATTATGCAACCATAAATACCCTAAAAGTCAGGAGATGGTTCAGTGAACAAAACATGTCTGTAACAAGCAAGCAGCAGCAGCATATTCCAACTTCAAATGACACAAGACATTATGTTTGCACGTATGTTAACTCCAGCCTCCAAGTGGCCAAAATCTTATGAACCTACTCAGACAGATAAAAATAACTAGTCCTCAGTCTCCTGACCTAATCATCTGCAACCATTCATGAGTGATGAGACCCAAGAGAGTTTTTTTCCTACTGTCCAATAAGATTTTGTGAGTAACACTTAGAAATTTGTAACAGAATCCTTTATTAACCTAACAGAAAACTTTTTCCTACTGATCAATAAGATTATGTGAGTAACACTTTGAAATTTGTAACAGAATCCTTTATTAACCTAACAGAAAACTCAACAACTAACTAAAAGAGAAAAGGAAAACAAAACTCCTAATCTTGAACAATCTAATGCAGAATATAACATGTTGAAACTTTTTGACAAATCAAGAGTTGATTAACTAGATACCTTCGCAAGAGCATATTTAGTTAACAGAAAGATCAAGAGAAATTATCACCTTTAAGACATGAAGGAATTGACATGAGCATTCAAATGTCCAAAAAACAAACGGAAACATGTTGAAGACAACTAGCTAAAAAATTAAAAAAGCAGAAATTTACTCAATTTCAAAAGCAACACACAATGCAAAGGGCGACACACTCCACAAAGAAGCAAATACAAATCCAGAAGCTTTATGGAACAACAATCAACCTTACGATATCATCCCCAATCTCTGGCGTAATGCTGATGCTTCGTCTTCGTATTCTACGAACTTCTGATGAGGATGCACCATCTGATCTATAGCTGGATCTGAGAAACGAATAAGCACCTCATAAGTCATTTATTTACACAATGAGATGATAAAGAACAAGGACAAAAAAATTGGTAGATAATTCCACAAATGTTTATAGCATACAGTAAACAAGGGAAAGTAACTGTCAGCCAACATAATCTTATCTTATATTCCTTAAAATCCCATCCAATTTAACAAAACTATTTGAAGCGGAAAGAAACACTCACATCAAGGAACATAAATATGAAAATAATGTCTCAAAGCAACAACTTGAACAACAAATTTATGAGCAGAGAAAAACAAATCTAGAGTGATGATAGTAAAGGTGATTACAATTTACGTCTTTCTTTTTTTCTACTTTTATTTACTTGTTTAGGCCTTGTCAGTTTTGATGGAAGCACTTCAGACTTGAGCTGGTACACTTTGAACGTGAAGATATTAAAGATGAATAAATACACAAGCTTTTAAGCAAACCTCTTACTTGTTTACAATATTTTGTGGCCTCTACAAAAAATGCAAATAACTAAAATATCAAATTTGTAGATTCCATAGCTCAAGTGGATTCCTCACAAACGAAAAAAAGGATCTCATGTTTCATAAATTTGTTTCGATGAACTTCATCATAGATTTTTCTTTAATGAGTTTGATTACGCCTCAAGTAGCAAATCAATTGATAAAGGACTGCGCATACGATTTGTGTATATTACTATGTTTGCATCATATAGGTAAATATTAGTTATCAGTCACATAAATTGATAATTAGTTTCATAATAATAAAATAAAAGTGAAAACATGACATGAAAGTACAAGCTTGGATAAAGAAAAGATTGTTAGCAAATTGTTTTTATTCAAACATAGTAGCAATCCACAAAAACAAATAGTTAGCAGCCAATCAATAGAGTGCAAATTCAGGTGTATTTGTACATTGCCAAGGTTTGTGTTCACAAAAGCTTGTCTCTTTTAACTTTTGCCAAAACCCAGGTTTGGAAATTCCAAACACCAGACCAAATAAACTTATAGTATGATAATGCTGACAAAAACATGCAAGGCCTTATAACTAAACAGATATTATAGAATATAAGCAAACATTAAGGGGCCCCTAATGGTAAAAACCTTGATGTAGCCTGGTCATCGGCAAAATCTCTAAATTCTGTCCTATCGCCACTAAGCATGGACCGTGCACGTGCTCGAAATGATGGATGTTCTGGACTGCAAAATCATAAATATTTCAAACATCAGAAGACAGACCATGAACTTTTAAATTTTTAAGTTAGTGCGTACAATTTAGAGATTGTTTAAGTACATTCCCACTATATGTTAAAAGACAACATGTACATGGACAAATAAGGAACACAATTACCATGTTGTAGCTAGAAATATTGGGGGAAAGCTACACTTGAAAGAGAAAGTTAGGGCATCAAGTATCATCAACCTTTAAAATTTAGCGAGTTAAGTTAATGATGCCCTTTGAATCAAATTAATGGTGGATACACCTTTATATGCTTAGTTTAAAGACAAACTGCTTTTATAGAAGGCTTATCCAAATATGTGAAACACGAATGGACTCGCAATAAATTTAAAATTGTTATGTGTGATTTTTGGAGATTGCTTAGATACCATTGCCACTAAGTTCACAAAATTATATATATATATATATATATATATATATATATATATATATATATATATATATATATATATATATATATATATATATATATATATATCAGTTAGAAAGACAAAACTGACATGTCCTAGTTACAAGTTGTAGTGTCAATAATATCTAGGCTCTATCAGCAGTATAAAACTTCAGATACTCAGAGACCAAGAGAAAAAATGCAAATCGGAGTCAAGATACCAATATTGCCATACAAGATAAGCGAAAGGCTGTATATAAAAAATCAAACTAAAATCTTTAAACTTTTAAGAACCATGATTGACAAAGTTTAGAAAAACAAAACAAAGGTTAGGAATGATACAGATTATGTGTACTGAACCAAAACCTAGCATGCATATTCATCACTCCAAGAGAAATAAAAGGAATTATGAATAACCTTGAACTAGCTGTCCTCTGCTCAGCAATAACCTTTCTCCGACTGCGCCGACCAAATGAAGTTGTAATATTGGGTTCACTATGAGACAAACTGAGATAATTGGCAGAATCATTTAACAAGAAATAGTTAGTACAGTGCATTTTTAAAGATTCTAGTAAAACAGAGTTTCTTAAATATAAAAAATTGACCCTAACAATAGTGAAGCTGTGAGTGAAGAAGAGATGAAAACAATAGGAAAAGGAGCACGAAACATATCAGGATAAGCAATGGGAAATAATACCTCAAACTGCTATTTGATCGTAACATCATATTTCTCAGGGAAAGGCCTGTTACATTTGAAGATGCTTCAAATCTTTTATAGAATTGAAGGTTTTCCTCCTTCTCAGTACTGTAAGAGGGGACAAAGTAGACCAATATCAATCAGTTGACAACTCTAGTAGCTGGAAGAACAGTTATAATGATAGAGGCCTAAAGGTTTTGTACCTATATTCTCACAATTCACTAAATGAAATACAGGAAGGATATATTTTATGAGATGTTCAATGTAAGATCAACTTCACAATTGCATGGTAAGTGCATCATTAGCGGTTGAAATCAAAAGTAGATAGCAAAAGGATTTATGAGTTATGATACTTTTAGGCATCTGAATTTCACTAAATCTGATTTTGCTCATATTCCCATTTGCAAATGTGTTATCCTCAGTTATTAAACTCATGTTTGTTATAGTTCAAGTCCCCAATCAGTTTGATTTAGATATTGTCATACCATTTTGCTTCACATATTCTCTTTGCTAACTGAATTTGATGATCTGGAGATTATGTAGCACAGTATCACATGCATCTATATTAATCTAACAAGAGAGCTTAATTGCAGCAATTGAAAACTACAACAACATTGTACAATTGAAATTAGGGGGACCAAAATCAAACTGAGGGGAAACAAAACTATAGTAAGCCCAAACAACAATAGCAACAGTTTTCAAACCTGTTGAGAACTAACCTCTCTGAAACTCCAAATAAAGGACTGTTTGGTTCTAACGGCGAATCACATGAATCGTTTTCTGCAGAATCACTCTCTCCTGCTGCGGATATATGACTCATAAAAACTGCCTTTATTGATTTTGGTAACAATTGACCCGGAAATCGCATAAGGTCAACCAGCATTTCAGTCGAATTTAATACAACTATAACAGACATATGCTTGTATGAATCTACGCATTCAACAGCCCTGTCATTTGGCAAGCCCTGGTAAAGAAAACAATGGTACAAGACATATTCTTCAAAAGTAAAATAATAATGGTGAACAAAATTGAATAACGACAACAACATAACAACATATCAAGTCCTTATCTTGCTAGGTAAAAAGAGAGAAGTAAACTGGTAAACAAGATTGAAAATTTACTAATAATTCTTTTCACTAGCAGGTAAGAGTATTATTACTCAGTATGGCACAGAAATTGAGTTCACCAACAGAAATCAGAGCTTACCACCATTAGTCTGCTTTCAAGACCTACAGTATCAGCTAATACTTTAAATAAGATAGCTCGAGGACGACATGAACCATGCTTTATTTGCCCCAGCATCTGGACACCTCGATTCTCAAAAATGTGAGAGGTTTCATCGAACGCGGCTTTTGCTGGACTTTCCACACTGGGTCGCTTATAAAAATCAGAAACCTGTCCAAAAAATAGAGTCAAAATAAATGCAAAACATCTTTAAATATGTTTAGCAAGTAAACTAAATAATAAATGAAGGCAGTTAAAAAAAGGTCATCATACGATTGATTTAATCCCTGTAATGCCCATCAAAAGACCTGGCACTAATAATTATAATGAAATGATTTCTTCAAATCAAAGTTGCAGCTGGCTAAAATTCGCATAATTGAATGGAGTAAATACATACCAATCCAGCTATCTTCTTAATTATTGCAGCTGGATTTGAGTTTAATCCTTTAACTAATGCCACAATCAGTTGCTTCAACATGGATAGTTTTTTATCTTTCTCTAAATCCACGAGAATGATATCGGCTCTGTAACCCTCTCCGTCCAAAGCATGAAGCTCGTCCAAGGTAGGAATACTATCAAAAAGTTCTTTGAGTCTTGTCTCCTGCACATTATCAGAAATTAAATAATTAGGATACAATGAGATGAAATAATCAACACATTCAGAGTCAGGACACCAGTCACCAGCAACAAACTCAAACAACACATGCTATAATCCATGAATGAGTAGAGATGTTATCGAACATCATAAAACTAAAAGGTAAAAACTGCTTGACAGCTAAATACCAAAAAGAACTTTTTAAACTAGATAAATTTGATAAAGCGTGCTAAAATATACCCAGCTACCATCAAGAACTTGCATCTGATCGGTACCATTGCTATTATGGTCCAAGCTCTCAAAAATTGCTGAACAATACTTCCAAATAAAATATACTGTGACCAGAGCTGAGTTCCAAAATATACTGAATTTTCTGTTTGTCAAAAATTATGGAATCCTTAACAAGCCAAGCCGAAGCTTTATTAATATTTAACAAGTCTAGCCCAAGATTTTAGTTAACCTCGTTTAAACAAATGGGTCAATCTCAAGCCATTCATTTTGTTCTTAAGCCAAGCTCAGGCGTTAGGTATTTATTCGGCTCAACTTGCTTACACCAACTATCTATATTCACATAAATCAATGTTCTAAACACTCATATAGACAAACAAACAAAGACCTGGGTTCACAACGAGGTCTTCTTAATTTGATTAAAAGAATTGTCAAGAGATTCACATTGCCTAGAGATATGGCTTAAGTGGTGCTTATAAAGTTTGAGAAATCCTCACCTTTTAAGCCAGTTTTATGAGAATGAGTTAGGCATGGAGCCAATTTTAGGTTGTTATTAGAGCTCATCCTAAATTTGTTATTAGTCCAAGATCTCTTCTAATCCACACATATTTGTCTGCACTTTGTATGTGAATCCTAGGTATGAGAGGATGTGTTAAGATCCTTGTTATTACATGGGCATTAATCCATACTTCAAATGTTCAGTTCTGAGCGTTGATGTGTTTGAAGTCCCCCATTGGTTAGAGATATGACTTGGATAGTGGTTATAAGGTTTGAGCATTCCCCACCTTACAAGCCTAGTTCAAAGTCCCCCATTGGTTAGAGATATGACTTAGATAGTGGTTATAAGGTTTGAGCATTCCCCGCCTTACAAGCCTAGTTCGTTGGAATGAATTAGGCCTACAGCCCAAATTCTAAGAAGAATTACATGAAATTATTTTTGACTGGAACTCAGCCCCATCCAGATGCATAAACAACTTTTGTCATTTTGACATCGTAGCTTTGGAATAGATACTGGTGAGGCTGCGAAGGGTATTTGAACCATTTCATATGCAGAAAGAAATATAAGTTCTGTTAGAATTATTTTTTGGGAAATATCTTAGAATATATTTAGATGAGCTTTAGATTGTCTCGGTATATATTGTGAAATCAATTGGTCATCTAATTGAGAAAGAAACCTAAGAAGATGTTTCTTAACTTCATATATATTTACCCAACTGTTTCCTTATGTAATATGGGTTAATATTCTTAGTATACTTAGAGGTTTTGGGCATTTTATTAGTAATACTAGACTAATACTTGGACCATTAGTTTAATATTTGACAGTGTGTCGTAATGCACAGCACCATATCAATCTAATTAGCCTTTGCATTGCATTAAGAAGGTAATGTATAAATTAATCCTCACCGGAATGACTGAATAAAAACCATTTGGTATTGGTTCTGAAAGCATTCCAGTGCGCCAAAGAATTTGTGATGCTTTCAGAGGTGACAAAACATCTTTGTCAGAGTATCTAGAAGATTCTTTATTAATTACTGTCTCATCTTGAGAATCCAAAGCAACAGATCCAAATTTTTCAACAAAATCTGAAGGCCACCATGATACGTTGACATTAGATGACCCTTGTTCTGACGGCCCTGCATCTTCTCGTGTCTCCTCCATGTTCTTATATATTTGGAATGAAAAACCATTTCGCAACACTTATTTGCCCATAAGAAACATATTCAAGCTAAAGGAAGTTCTTAAAATACAAATTATTGAAAAATTTATACAGCAGCTCCAACTGTCTCAGCCTGAAAGCCATTTAACCTGCATAATAATAAAATAATAAGGTATTATGGCATACTGTAATGAAAGAACAAAATCAGCAATGTCAAGGGATGAAAATATTCAAAATCATTTAATAATGTGAAACTGATGTATTCACTGCCAAAACACGGTAAAATCACCAAACCAAAAAAAAAAAATTACAACTATGTTAAAATCTCCCTAGCTCCCCGCATATGAGTCCTGGGAGGCCAATGAAACAGTCACTAAAACTATCCCCAAAACAAGCACACGAGATAAATTTCAGAGCTGATGTCATAATTACCATTTAATAGCGCAGCCCAGAACATAAGGAAGCAATGACTATCTCAGTCCAAAACATCCGTATCAAGAGGAAATCTCTCTGTGCATTGTGCAAGTTGTTTTATTTCCGACATTTCATCTACATTGGTAATGTATGTCCTACAAACATCGAATACCAAGGTTGTCAAGATCGAGATCTTGACTAAGATCGGGAGGGGTTAGCAAGATCGTAACACATAACCTACGATCGGGAGGGGTTAGCAAGATCGTAACACATAACCTACGATCGGGAGGGGTAGCAAGATTGTAAAACGTAAGATCACAATAAAAAACATAAGATTTTACTAAAACTTAATAAAAAAAACAATACTAAAATAATATTTATTACTTGGACAGATATAATTGGGGGAACCCATAATTTAATACTTAGCCAGATATTATTGGCAGTTTTTTTTTAACTCGTTATTGGGAACTTAGACAACTTTATTGTGACAGAGGTAATTTAAACCATATTATTTATTTGTTGTTGGGCCGGCCCATTTAAAAGCAAACGTAATTCTCTTTATTCCTTTCTACATTTTTTTTTCATTCGTGACTTCACTGAAATGCAATTTTACTTACGATCAAGATCGCTAGCAAGCCGTGGGACCGTAAAATCGTAAGATCTTAAGATTAAGATTGAGATTTTGATAACATTGAATACAAAACCAATATAGACGTATCCAACCCCCAGTCTCAAAAGGAAATAGAATTTGTATTAAATTAAAGCCCACTATCGAGACCTTCTATAGACGATTTCCACTCAACACTTTCCCATTAATAACAAACACAAAGGAGTCACCATGGCAAAGAACCCCACGTCAAAAATGCGCCTCTTGTGACACGCATACACATATGAGGAAACTTCTCTTTAATATTGGGGATGAGATGCGCACTGAGTTATAATGGGTAACTATGAAATGTTCAAATGAAAAACCATTATTGCGAATGGTAATTAATCGGCATTAACAACTTTATGTTAGTGCTAACCGCATACCTCTCAATGCCATGTTTAAGTTACAATTGTAAATACAAAGTTACAAACACCATTGAATCCATGCTGCTAACTGCAGACCTCTCAATGCCATGTTTAATTTACAATTGTAAATACAAATACCATAGAATCGACGCCAGAAATAATTTATAGTTCATATATTGGTTTTAAAACAATTTTCTGATTTTTTACAGGTTCTTGATATAATCCTCGAAAGTGCTGTGGCAAACTGTGATTCAATCATCACACATATGCTCAACAATGGTTAGCACTTAGCAGTACATATTGAAAACATTACAGGCAAATCAAGAAAGAATCCTCTAACTTAAGATCAAACACTGCCGCCAACGTAGGATATATTATCAGTATCAGTACTATAATTACTCGTTAAAAGTCGTCATATAGCTGAGCTAATCGTTGCACATCCAAGAGATCACTCGAAGCCTAAAACAAAAGTTTCCAATGTAAGCCTCATATTGCTTTGTTTTATATGACAAAGATAACCTCCTACTCGTCCTCTTTTAAGTAACTTCATTTCAACCAGTATTCTATGTTGGTTAACTAAATATATAAATATTCTCTTGGAATCCGAGCATTTAATTCGTCAAAAGTCAAAACTTACAATTTTGTTTTTTCCATATTTAGACAACTTAACATTTACCCTACACACATGTCAGCATGACCCTGAAATTCATGCAATTTCCATAAACAATTCCCCATCTAAACCAACTATTCTTCTTTTCACAATACAGAGAGCTCCAATTTTTTACAACCATTTCCATGTATTTGGTTATTTGTGTATATATGTCTATAGTTCAATCAGTATTGCAGTGAAAATCATAAACAGAAACTATCTAATATAGAAGTTAGCTCTCGTAAATCAGCGATCAACACCGAAAATCGCAACACAAATTGAATCAATCAAACGACTTATCAACATCACGCAGAGACTCAACTCAACACAATTCACTATAAATCATAATAAAAAAGTTTATCAAACAATCAATGCGGACGGACAGAACAATGCTTGAACTGAGAATAACGCGAAGTGAAATTGAAATCGCAATCAATAATACGAGCAAGAAAATCGAAAATAGAATGATCGGAAAAGATAAAAGGAGTGGCGAATTCACCGTCGTCCAGGAGTAGATCGAAGCATTTGAGTCCGAATCTGAGTAGCGTTTGAATCTGGATTAGTTTGTTATGGAAAGCGTGGAATGATCGATACGCGAGCGAAGATACCAGAATAGAGAGAGAAAGAGTGAGAGGAATTTGATTATTTGGGTTTTTTGTTTTGATGAAAGAGGGGAATGAGGGAGAGCGATGGGCTTTTTGAGAGGATGGATGAAATGGAAGTTGAGGAAATGAGAGAGTGAGTGGGTCACGTGCGGGACGAGAGGGATCTGGGGACCTCTCCCAGACAGCCAGCTAAGCAAAAGGGTTTGGTTCACCAACATCCACAACTTCTTACGCGTCAATACGAAATACTACGCCTTTTTCCCTTCTCCCAGTAAATTGTTTATTTATTGGGAACTTATAAATAAATTTCTTTACTATTTTATTTTATTCGATAAATAGCATATTAGGTTGGATCAGAACGAATTTTATGTGATTATTATTTTTTATTAAAAAAATGTGATAATAATAATATCAAATGAAAAAAATACATTAAATTAAAAGTCTTGTATTTGATCATATATATATAATATTTGATATGAATATCTCTCTATAAATGGAATAACATTTCGGCAAACAATATTTTTAATATGGTAATAAAAATTTCGTTTAAAATTCTATCAAGTTTTAATTATGAAATTACTCAAAATTTATTTTTATTTCGACATTCCAAATGATCAAATCTTAAATATGAAGAGATATGTATATCTAACAATACATATGACATGAATGATGTCTTTATAAATGGGTCAATCATTACCTTACAAAACAATTTTGCAGATTTTATAATTGTTTAGTTCTAGTTCTATTGGTAAACTTTTTAATTTGATTTATGAATTGATAGATTCTAGTTTTCACTTTTTTTAAACAATATTTTTTATCCTATTGAAGTTTACCTCAACTCATGTTTAAAACAGAAAATTTAATTAAAAAGCATAGTAGAATAATTTTTAAAATTAAATTATTATATCATATTATGAAATTTAAATATCTCAAGAAATGACAGACATGATTCTCATCTTGATATATAAATAGTACTATATTAAGATAATTTATTTGCATGTGTAAATTTTTGTTTTAAACGAAAGGGCCAGAAGTGTGTATGTTTGGTACTATATAAGTACGAATTTGGTGGAGCCTAAGGTCAGTGAACTCCAACCAGTTCAAAAATTGATCAAGCTGCCACGCACGTGGATAATTAAAATAGGAGCCTAAGGTCAGTGAACTCCAACCAGTTCCAAAATTGATCAAGCTGCCACGCACGTGGATAATTAAAATCGGACCAAGTTAAATGGTTGTCATATACTCATATTTGTCATTTTTTTTCTCTCTTATCATACATTTTCCTTTTCTCTTTTATTATTATTATTATTATTATTATTATTATTATTATTATTATTATTATTATTATTATGAAATATATGTACTAAAGTGGTAAAGTGAAGGTCTGGTATGGTGGTGCAGATTTTCGATACAGTGAACAGATGGCGAATATGTAAGAATAACATTCTAATGTTTAAATAAGTTAATGAGTGAAAAGTAGTATAAGAGAGAATGAATTTTATATATGAAATATTGCAAGTGATCATTATATAATATGGGCGGTTAATACCATTTATGTGATTTTGTTGTCTTATCGGATTCAATGATAACAGATGTGATATGTGATCACGTGTCATCGGCAAGGGGAGGGTTCACCTTCTATTTTATGTGTCTTCTCTTCAACGCTCGTTATTGGGTCTTTTCTCATAAGTCTTCTAAATGACACAGAATAATTGTCTCCTAAATCCTTGTTCATACATTGTAAATCGTAGGCTTTTCCGTGTTCGTCTTCAGTCTGGTCTATGGTGGGAAAAAATCGAAGAGTTTTGATGGAACATTGATGTCTTTTGTGATTAGCAATGTTTTGTAGATATGTTGCAACACGTGTCTCTATGTTTGACATTTATGATTCCTTCTATTCTTTTTACACCATAACCAAATTGATCTTATCGGCATCAGACGATCGTCTTGGCCTGTGACTTTCCTTCTGGTCGGTCCAAAGAAGATGAAGGGGGTACCTGCAATACACTTTGATGTCAAAGTAAGGTTCTGAATAAAAGCAAGTGAGTAAAGTGAGTATGAATGAATTACCAGGCCCTCTTGTGAAAAAAGGTATTTATAGCCCACAACGTTGGGCAAAAATCTGTTATTTTGGGCTAGATTATTGGAGACCCAAAACAGTAGACTACCAGGATCCTACGTGGTAGGACAAAGACAACGCGTGACTCTCATCCTAGGTGGATTGCCCGTAGGGCTCGGAGGAGGAAGACTGAATCTTCTGCAAGGAAGTTGACCACGTGCTCTATGTGGGACACATGGGCAGTTGATCACGTGCTCCGCGTGGAGCATGTGGGTTAAAGCTAGTGGTGGCAAAACGGATCGTGGCACGCCGGATCAGCCCACGCACCCACCAAAAATGGCGGGTTGGGTTAATATTTTGGGACCGTCGTCTACCAAAACCCGCCCCGTAAAGCTCGCCCTGCCAAAACCCGTCGTCCGCCAAAGTTCGCCGCACCTATTCGTTTAATCTGTCCTACCTTAAACTCGCCCCCTTTTAGTTAATTATAGTAATTCCAAATTTTGATTATTATTTTATACATTTATTTGTGAATATATGCAATAGTTTTTAAGTAAAATTTATTTAAAATATGCTTTATAAAAAATTGTTCTAAAAAATAAGAGAAAAATCTAATTTAATAGTAAAAGTATGTTGTCCGTCAACCCGCCACCTTGGCAGAGCGGGCTTGATTTTTATGCTCATTTCGACTTGGCGGGTCTAATCGCCCCGTTATTTTTTTTGGCGGACATTAGGAGGAACGAGCATCCCGTTTTGCCACCCCTAGTTGAAGCTCCAACGGCCGTAAATGTGACTTTTTTATTGGACCTTCATGTTGGATTGGACCCTGACCGACACTGGGTCTGCTCGCGGCTCATACCAGAACACAAACATAAGCTAAGAACACTTTCATGTGGTAATATAATTTTCTACTAGCTTAATCGATTAGAGTTCATATCTAACTCTAAAAATGTAGTAATGTTAAATCCTCTAAGGAGAGAGTTTTGCTTGTCATTGTGAATCTCTAGAAGTATATTAATCTTTATTAAAAAAAATACGAGTACTTATTTTACAATTTTTTTAAAGAAGTTTAAATTATATATAAGATTATAAAGTTGAACTTTTATTAATAAGATCGATACCAAGTGTACAAAATTTATTTAGTAAAATATATAGTTTAATAATAATAATAATATATTTAAGTGATAATTTGAAAATTAAATGAGAATTTTTATATAAATATTTTGGGTTTGTTTGGTAAAAACAACTGATAAGTTGGTTGATACCTTATAGCTTATGACTGATGACTTATAGCTTATAGCGGATGGTTGAGACTGATAGTTTATAAGTTCATTGAAGTGTTTGGTAAAATTAGCAGTTCAATTAACTTATAAATGTAAAATGACATAAAAGATATTTAATATATAATTATTTTATTTTAAATTAAAATAAAATAAATTATAAGAGTTAAAAATGAATTTTAATTAAAATAATAAGGATAAAAAAGGAAGAAAAAATAATAAGCTATAAGACATAAGCTAAAACGCTATTTGAAATAGCATCTGGAAAATAAGTTATAAGCTAGTAAAATAAGCTATAAGCTCGTGATGAAAAGACCGTTACCAAACGTGTCTAAATTATTATATGAATTTATAAGATATAAGACATAAGCTATAAGCTCGAAAACATGTCTTAACATAGAGTATTTATGAAAGTCAAACAACTTTTCAAGAAACTAGCTTTTATGTTACAAAAATAAAAAAATACATAACAATCTTAACTTTATTTTAAAAGAAAGATTTTTTAACTTGTAGTAACTTTTTTGTTACAATATTTTTTAATTTAAAATAGTTTTTCCCTAACATTTTAACAAATAACAACAATAATTGTCTTCATCTAAGAGAAGTTAGATCAGTAATAAAAATTTGATTTTATAATTTTTTTAAATATAGTTTAAAAATGATATAATGAATTGTAAAATAGACATTTATTTTTCAGTTATTATTAAAATAATTTTTTTTCTTCAATTTTTATATTAAAAAATACGATTTTCTCAAAAATGAATTTGGTATTTTGTGTTCAACTAAAATGCAATTAAGGTTGGCAAAACAGATCCGGTTCATCGGACAGGTCTGTTTTGCCCGCACTTTTTACAGGACAGGTTAAGGTTTTAAGCATCATCCTCTAATGTGCACGTTCCGCCGCGTTTTTTCCGAACACAGATATTAATATTGAAATTTATAATTTTTAAGTTTAAAAAATATAATGACCGCGGCCCCGCTTCGTCCCGCACTCATTTTTTTTGCAGGAGGAGGCAAAGTTTTAGGCAAGCACCTTTAACAAAGTCCGTCTCGTCTTTTTTTTTTTTTTACATTTGCAGGGTGGATTTAAACGTAACGGATATGTCTGTTTGCCACCTATAAGTGCATCCTCTCTTGTACATGAGGAGTAGTATTTCCCCATTTCCCCCTAAACCTATCATACATGTTTTTCTCTATCAAACATTATAAATCTTTGGCCACTAGCACTCTATTAGTAGTAACTTTTTGAATGGAATAAATTCCAAAGCAAAGTTCAAAGGAATCTATCATCTTTTCTTCATTGATATGTCATATAGTACTAGCTCTTGTTTACGTTTTTCATTATTGAACATGTAGGTTTTGACTTATCATGATAATTAAATTTATTAACAAGACCATATATAGCAACATTTTGGTATGTAATAATTGAACTTCTAGTTATAATTAAGCATAGGTGCAGTGTTGTGGGTTAGGTGTAAAAGCCATTTTATACATGGAAAGTTTGATGTGAATAAAGTTCTTCCACATATATATTCCACACTTTCTTGGTTTGGTGGTGGCAAGAAAGTTGTAGCACCAGATGCTTAAAACTAGACATGTAGTGATGCTCTATATATGATAGTGTTGCTATAGGAATATCTATATAAAGTAAGATGCATTTTAACTTAGCATGCACTATGTTAGGCATGGCAATGTATCTCTTTTTTTTTAAAGAATTTCTTATCACTTATATCCTTGATTGAATTTTTGAAACTCTTGATCTTCTTCAACACTCTCGGCCTTAATTTTGGAGGGCAAGGAGAATATACGAGATAACAAATTCTCTTAAACAGGATCTTTATTAATTAATTTATTATTTATTAAATTTGTATTTTAATACACAATTCAACCATTTTTTAACTTTTTCATCACTATTTTTATTTCAAAGAAAATTTAATATAACTCAAACTTTTGTCATTAGAATATAGGTATTTCCACATATATAATGGGAATTTAGAACGATTTATTTGAAATTAAGTTTATGCTATTTTTAAGGAAATAATATTATTCAAATTTGTTGTTTCGACGATGTAATTTAACAGAATATCAATACTAAAATGATCAAGTAGTATATAACTTCTCAATTAATTGAGTTTCAATAAAAAAGAATTGACTGTTGTGTCTGTATGTACCTATCGAATCAGTTAATATAAACAAATAGTTGAATTGTATATTAAGTAGAGAACTTACTTCGAGTAAGAATAATTTTTTTTAACTAACTCTAAAGATTATAATTTAGAGTAAGTTAAAAAAACTTACTCTTAGAATAGGTTGAACTCATATATGTGTCGATAATTATTATGATATTTTTTAATATTTTTTAAGCTCTCCCACGTGGCCTCTACCGACTTTAGAGTTAGTTAAAAAAAATTATTCTTAGAGTAGGTTGAACTCATATATGTGTCGATAATTATTATGATATTTTTTTAATATTTTTTAAGCTCCCCCACGTGGCCTCCGAAAGTTGGCTCCGGGCACCTTCGAACTCAAGACCTCAAGGGAAGCACCGAGGCCCAAGCTCCACCGCAAGACCAACCCTCTCGGGTTGTCGTGCATTGTTTTTTCACCAAAATAAATTCCTTATTCAAATTTCTCTCCTATAACCAAACTCCCATATTGTCATTAATGACCGTTAGTCATTTATGATCTAACTGCCTTGTCATGTTAGTTAGTTGATGAAAAAAGTTTATCAAGCTCATGTATAATATAACAAACAATCAATCAATAAAATCAATAGCTTATTGAAATTATTTTTTATTTTATTTTTAACAAGTAGTACCTATAGGCTATAGGGGTGGACAACGGGTGGGTTGAGCTAGGCGGGTTCGAATTCAATAACATCACCCAACTCAAATTAGGTTTTTGAATGCTAAGCCCAATTCCGTCAAAGTTTTAGAATGGTTTTAATGGATTAATTAAACTTAGACGGGTTGCGGGTAAAATTGAATGGGTCTTTTGGGATATTGGGTAAGTTGCAATTATAAGACCCATATATTTTTGAGATTTTTCAAGAGATTTTCTTTACAGACTTCCTATGGGGAGAACCTCCAGCGAAAATCCAAAATTACCCTTACTTCGAAAATACATTTCCGAAGTAATTTTTTTCCAGATTTTTCCAAATTTCGGAAATGCACTTCCGAAAACACCTTTTTTGTTGTGTTTTCGGAGATACATCTCTGAAATCACTGAAAATTCAAAAAAAAATGTTTCACGTATTATTTCGGAAGTGTATTTCTGAAATAAGATGTCCATATATACAATGTAGTTTTCCCTCCTTCACTATTTCTTCTTCATTTTCATCACAAACCCTCTCCAAAACTCAATCAATCTCAATCCATTTTTCGTCTCAAAATCAAGTTTCAAACGGTTGATCATACTAAAGGGAGCATAGAAAGCTACAATCTGAGGTAAACATCATTCATTTTATCTCCTATTACACTACATTGTTAATGATTTATAGGACTGAAATTTGCGATGGATCGGAAGTACATTTCCGAAATAAATCACCTAACAAATTTCGGAAATGTACTTCCGAAATAAGCCCTGGCAGAAATAAAAAAAAACAGCTTTAACAGCTTTAGTATATTTTTGCATATGTTAGGTATGGTGCATCCGGACAACATTGTCGTCGATGACTTAGAAGTTCCGGAAGAGGTTCACGTTGATAAAGAGTCGGTTAACGATGTTAAAACCACGACCGTTGCGGTGGATGTTCGACAACAATTTACAAATGATATGAGCTTCGCTAGTCGTGAACATTTGCTTGATTGGGTTCAAAGTGAAACTACTAAACTTGGATTTGGCATTGTCATATTAAGGTCCGACAATGGAAGTAGTAAACGGAAAGCTTTTGTCATGTTGAATTGCGAGAGAGGTGGGAAGTATGTACCAACAAACCGGGTGTTAAAACACGAAGACACGGGATCGAGAAAGTGTGGGTGTCCGTTTAGGTTACGTGTGACTTGTAGGATTGATGATTTGTGGCATTTTAGCGTCATTTGTGGACTTCATAATCATGCATTGGAAACCAAGCTACACGGGCATCCAATTGTGTGTCGGTTGTCCCGCGAAGAGAAGAATGTTATTTTGGACTTATCGACAATCAAAGTGGCGCCAAGAAACATACTTGCCGATTTGAAGCGAAAAAAATCAGATAGTTTTTCAAATTCCAAGCAAGTATACAATGAACGACACAATCTCAAAGTCTTGAAAACGGGCACGAGGTCGGAAATGCAACAATTTTTTAAACTTTTGGGCGATAACCAATACGTTTCAAGCTTTCGAACGTGTGAGGACAAAGTTAGGGTGCGTGACATATTTTGGACTCATCCGGAAAGTATCAAGTTGTTCAACACATTTCCAACCGCTCTTGTAATGGTTTTGACGTACAAGACCAATAAGTATAGGCTTCCGCTTCTCGAGATTGTCGGTGTGACGTCGACGGACAAGACATTTTTGGTTGGATTTTCTTGTTTGGAATGTGAGAAAAAAGATAACTTTACATGGGCTTTGGGAATATGTAGTCTTTGTTGGTCGATCAAAATACCATGCCAAGTGTCATTGTTACCGACCGAGATAATGCTTTGATAAATGCGGTCGACACCGTCTTCCTGACATCGACCGCATTACTTTGTCGGTATCACATAACTTGCAATGTGAGAAGTAAGCTCAAATCTGCGGTTGGCATGAAAGCAAGAAAGGATGACAACAGTAACATCATCAAAGCCGGTGTTGTGGTGGACAAGATTATGGCCGCATGGAGGGAGATTTTAGATGCACGTTCCGAAGAGTTGTGCACCGAAAAAGTGGTACAATTCCGGACTTTGTGTGTTTCTTTGAGTACTTTTTGTCATTACGTCGAGAGTACCATCCTTGACAAAGTAAAGGAAAAAGTTGTTTGTGCTTGGACGGATCGAGTAAGACATCTTGGTTGCACTACAACTAATCGAGTTGAATCCGCACATGCAGCGTTGAAGAGATGGTTGGGTGATAGTAAGGGGGATTTGTGTCGGGGATGGGACACCGTGAACCAAATGCTCGAAAATCAACACAATGAAATTCAAACATCTTTCGGTCGGAGCAAGACGGTTATGGAATACCGGTTTAAGGGCCAAAATCTATTCTCACAATTGATTTACAAAATATCACGTTCAGGATTGAATTTTATGTTTCATGAGGCGAAGCGGGAGGAGACAACGGGTCCGGATAGTTCTAAATACGGGTGCACAATTAGAAAAATATACGGGCTTCCATGTGCTTATATACTTTCTAAAAATATGAAGTTGAAATTACCGATACGCATGGATGAAGTAATTGACCATTGGAAAAAGCTCTGTTTTGATGATTTCAAGCCGCCGAAAGAAAATGATTCCAAAATCACCATCTCTGACGAGTTGGAAGTGATAATGGATAAGTTTGCTAAAGCGGATGACACCATGAAAATGCCCATAAAAGAACAATTGCAGAAAATTGCATTTCCGGAGACCACCGATTTGAAACCGCCATCTCAACCGGTTAAAACCAAAGGTGCACCAAAAAAACCGAAAAGTGTCCAAGAAGATACATCACCCAAACGATCTCCTTACTACTTTGAACATGTTGATGCATTGATCCTGGATTCACCAACGCCAAAGTCCTAGTGTAGTGCTAACAAAGGAGCCCGAATTTCGAAGCCGCCGCGCACGCCTTCGACCAAAAAATCTCCAATGATCTACATTGACGAGATGCCGCTTTTTATGCACAAATATATTAATAACATAGTTGATGTTGGCACCGACGGCAATTGTGGATATCAGGTCTGTCATACCCCAAAATTTGCCCATTACATTTCATGATAATTGAGCTCAGTTAATCTCTACAGGCTCACTCTCCTCCTAAGCAATGAAGGTGAAACCAAAAGCATCTTTTAGAAGACTCTTTGAGCTTTCTAAAAATTACAAAAAAAACACCTTCATGTGATAAAAAATGAGGGAGATACGATTGGTACAAGACCTAAATGAGGGAGATACTCTCCTCCTAAGCAATGAAGGCGTAAAAACCTAAATGAAGAATTTTGCATTTTTAAGTAATGGGCCATGGATAATATATTGCCCATGTGATTTTAAGGTTAAACAAGGCCCAAAGACTATTTGGATTATATTTTATGATTTTATTTTATTTTATTTTAGGATTTATTCATATAAATTCATTATTAAATCAAATAAAATCAAATAAATCCAAATAAATTCAAATAAAATCATGGAAAAGACTCATTTATTAAAATAGGGCCCAAGATTCAGATTTTATTTATTTTATGATATTATTTTATTTATCTTTGATTTTACTCATATTAAATCAAAATAAATCAAATAAAATCATAATAAAATAAAATCAAGTCACACAATTTTTCCACTTATGAAATCATGACCAAATACATCCAGCCAAGCCAAAGTTCACGTGAAAAAGTGTCAGAAATAGATTGGAAATTAGTTTGGAAAGTTTTCATATTCTTTTTAAAAACCAAATATTTTTCCATTCAAAGCTTGATTTCATTCCATTTTTTTTAACCCTAATTCACATCATATATATATCTAATATTTGCAGCCTAAAAGCCAACGAAACCCTAGCCACCACAAGGGTCCCAAGCTTGCAAAAAAAAATCTCAAGAAACCTAAAGATTTCGTACTCATAGTTGCGGCCATATTCAAGAGAAAATAACCATAACAATCTCTGCAGCAGGTGATATAGGTTTGTAATGGACTGTTAATACAGTCCCTTAACGTGTGAAATGATGATCTCACGTTCATGTTGTTCCATGCACTTTTTAATTTCGTTTACCATATTTTCATGCATATTAATCAAATCTAATGGTTGCTATGAGTTTATGATGATGTTTAGAGAAACTTAGAACCAATGAACAGGAGCTGGGACGTGTGATTCGAACTTCACCATGGTTAGGGCATAGATTCGTGAGACCTTCGATCTCATAGATGCTGCGGGTTTCAAGCCAAACAAACCTCACCAATCAACTCCCAGGGGTCGATTTAATTGATCTGGGTTGATATGTTTTTGTCTCGTCGCTTCTTGTTCATGTTTCGAATTTGCAGGTGTAAGAATGATGGACTCGCAGAAAAATCCGCAGGAAAAATCGCAACAGTTTTTGCGGGTAAATCCGCAGGTGATCGCGAAAGAGATGATGAATAGTGTTGCTGACTTATTGACTCGCATGCGTGGCAAAAAGCTGAGTCGCGATTGGCCTGCGCGTGGGTAGAAGGGCCCGCGTTTGACTGTCTCATTTATCACGTATTTGTTTCTATTTATTTATTTGCAGCGATTCAGATTTGACTTGAATGATTGGCACAACTGGTTGGAGGCATGGATCCGTGACAGCTTAAACCTGGGTTCAATCCCTGGTTTTGCCACTTTTTAGTTTGATTTTCTCTTCCAATTTTTTTCTTTCATACTTTCTTTTGTTTAATTAATTTCTTTTAATTTTTGATTAATCATTAAAAAATCACAAAAAAGAGCTAGAAGTAGGATAATTAACCAACCTTCTTTTTACATAATTTTATTTTATTTTTAAAAATAATTTAATTTAATTAAGTTCTTAATTAATTTCTCTTTTACCATTAAAAAATAAATAAATAATAATAACTAGTGTTAATTAGGTTTTTAATATTTTTTTAATATAATTATTTTATTTATTTAGAATTTAATTAGTTTAATAAGATTAACTTAGCCAGTTATTTAAATAATTTAATAATTAATTTAGGATTTTTATTAAGTAATCTTAATTTATTTTAATTTGCTAAATTAAACCATTAAATCTCAATTTTATCCCGATTTCTTCTCTCATCTCAGAATCTCGTGTATGGCGCATGTTTGATTTATCTATTACTATTATGTGGATATTAGAATGTATATAGGAAAAACAATGTAAATATTATAGTAAATCTCTTTACTTTCCTGCACTTTTAATTTCCGCATTTTTACTTTCTTGTAAATTATAAACTGCTTAGATGTATGTTTAGGATTGTATGATAAAAGTTAAAATCAATCGCTAGCTAACTAATAATTCAAGATAAATAAATATTTGAATCTAACACACTGGCACTCACTCACCCTTAGGGTACACCCCTCTTGGTTGCCTTCGATTAAAAGGTCATGTCCCTCGAATGTAAAGGTATCCATTAGCAAAGTCCCTCGATTAAAATCATTGCAAAGATCATAAGTCCCTCGATGACCCGCGATGTCGCCTCGATAACATGATCTAGTCCCTCGAGCGGTTGCCTCCGATACAATGATTGTCCCTTCGAATATTGCTAAAGGTACCTCTACCTGTTGCCTTCAAACGACCTCGATGACCCTTCGACGTCCCGAACACGTCCAATATAAACAAGGACTACCTACTTCTACATAGTATGGATAGTCCTAGGAAATTTAAAAAGCATAGAAAAAGACCAACTATTAGGGTAGTGCTCTTAATCTGCCTAGCTCAACAAAAATATATTTTCAACACTCTTTCGAAAAACTAAGGCTACGCATTTACGCTAAAGTCCTTATGCCTCTTTTTAACTCAAAACAAACAAACATGAGCTAAGCAAGTTAAGAGCCCGTAGATAACTACGGATGAAAAGGGTGCTTGCACCTTCCCTTTTCATAACTTATCCCCCGAGCCCGTTTTTTTTCAAAAAGGTCTTTTTCTGTACTTTTTACCTTTCCTAACGTTGGACAAAATAAAAGTCGGCGGCGACTCATGCTCACCGCAACATTGGTTGCTTTAACAAAAATAAAAGTCAGTTCACCGTATTACAAGGTCGTTGTCGGTTTACTCATAAAAGGAGAAGAAAATCACACTCTTATTCGACGGGCACTTATTTCGGAGTTGACTTCGCATAGGGACATCAACGGCTGACTCTATGAAAATTAAGAAGACTTTGATAAACTTCATGATTCCCTTGTTCCATCACTAAGCGGTCTGTTTACGGTGATTTCCGGTAAACAACCGCTAGTCTTCCAAACTATAATAAATATGATTTGGTTACTCGCAGGATCGACTAGATTGATCCTAGGACATAGTCAAACAAAAGGTTTATTGATGTGATTTGGTTCATACCTGTTTGTTTTGATTTCAAGAAACTTATGTTCAAATGGTTAATCGTTCGATACAACGCTAATTGCATAAGTTAGTGTAATTTCGAAACATAAATCGTAATAAGAGAAAACATGTAAATTGCGAAATTGTAAATTGCAAGAAAATTAAAGTACATGGAAATTAAATGACTCTGAAAGTAAAGGCATAAACAGGGAAAGAGAAGTAAAGAAATTTAAAGACATTTGATAAAAGTAAATACACATGTATTCAAATTGATGGTGTCATACGTACATTTCTCAGCGAACTCTTTCTCTTAACACTTGATACTTGAGCGATATGTGAGTAATTTGTACAAAATGAACACACGAAATCCTATCATTAAGACTCCTATTTATACTAAATTCGACCCTAACGGTCGTACAATAATCTAATGCCACGTTATCCACGAGAACCCTGGGGACGCCATCTGTCGATGTGTAGTTGATGGAAACCGTTTCGCAATTCAAATCTTCCCGCTCGAGTCCTTTTCGACGCGTGGCAGTATAGCTATATTCGAAATTGATGCGGAAATACACTAAGCTTCAGTACTTCATGCAATTTTCCGCGAATTGTCTAAGTCTCGGCAAAAAGTGCCTTTTGTGCTAGCATTAACACTCCTCTCTTTCGTTCCAACTTAGACATTTCTCTTAAAACATGGCCGTCAGTAGCCATTCTTAAATCTTCAAAGATGGTCTTCAGTAACCATCATTCTTTGAACTCAAGCTTTCGAAGGTTAATCTTCCCAAACGAAATCTTCAGCCAACAAATTGCCCCCAATAAATGCCTGTTTCGATAAACGAAAGAAATAGGCGTTTCTTGCAACGATGGGATTTCGTTTTGCTTTCTTAGAGTCCCAAGACTAATAATTGACGTCATAATCAATTAAACTCTAATTCCAAAACGTCTTATCACTTTCAGAAACGTCTTCTCAACAGTTGCGTTCCCACGTCTTGACCTTACTTTATGATCATTACTCCTATATCCTAGGAATAAAGCTGGTGACTGTTTGACCGCCGTTGGATTAAATCAACACTTGCCGCGTGTCCTCCAGTTTTTACCCAAAAGGTTTGAAAGGGTTCCCGTTAAACCTTTAAATACCTAGTCTCTTCCTTTCTTTTTCCTTTCAGTTCCATTCCAACTCTCTCCAGAAAACAACGTACTCAGTTTCTTCAAACTTCTTCCTCAAATCAACATTTTTCAATGGCGTCTTCTTCAAATGTTCTCCAACCAATCCTGAAGCTTCAGAAACCTACACAACTGGGGAATCAGGAATACATACCCAAACCGAATACTGCGGAAGAACACGCTATTTACGCTTCTCAGGTAATTATCCCTTTTGAACTTTCTGAAAAGACTTGTGCTTTCATGGGCCCATTATCAGGAGAAAATAGTTCATTAGATAAATTCTTTCCTGCGTATTATAAAACTAGGCCTCTGGTGAGCAAGATGAAAATAGATGACAAAGGTAATCCCATCTCAGAAGATGTTAACCCTACAGGAGAAGCTTCGACTACGCCTCCCCTAGTCTTAGAGAAAATTAGGTTAGATTATGTAACCAATTTTGTAAGGGTTTTTAGGTCAATCCCTTTAGCAAAAGATCCAGAACTATACTATTCTTGGTTGAACAAAGTGGAGAAACAAAAGGCCTCTTTCTGGCAAGAATTAGGGATTTATGATCTCATTCAGTTGTCTAAGACTGGTTTAGAGTATAACCAAACCATGTTAGTAGCGTCAATCCATTTCTGGGACGCTTCTCATAATACCTTTCATCTCCCATGCGGAATGATTACTCCAACCCTTTTCGATGTAGCTGCCATCACAGGGCTTCGACCGACTGGTGAAACTTTTGACCCTAATGTCTCGGATGTTGATACCATCAACTTCAATGAAGCCACAGTTACTTATACTGCTTTCATCCAGCAATACCATGATCAGACAAATGTTGAGGTCTCTGACGTAGAGCATATTGCTTTTTTGGCACTATGGCTTTCGAGATGTGTTTTCTGCTCTCGATCCATACAAGTAGCTAAAAGATATCTATGCATGGCTAATCAATTACACGATGGAAAGAAACTGAACCTGAGCGAATTGATTCTAGGATTTCTTTACGAAAACCTTAGTGAAGCCGTAGACCTTGTAAAAACTTACACAACAGGATCTCTTCTTTTCGCTGGTCCCTTCTGGTTATTACAACTATGGCTTAATGCCACTTTCGAGGCTCACCTTCCATTTCGGGGCATCGTTAACGAAGAACTTCCAGAAATCAAAGATCGAACTGTCGAAGGGACTCGATTGGCCTTGCTAACCCCAAAAGAAGAGACTGGGAAACTTCGTGAACATTTTTTAACATATATCATGATGTTTGCTAAACGTTACCAGTTCAGTTCTTCAATGGCCCTATTTGTACGAAGAACTGTGGGTCCTGAATGGTTTACTCGAGAGTTTCATGTAACATCTCCGGAACATCAAGCTGAGTCTCTGGCTATTTGGGAAGCTTTCCTTATCCCAAGGTTATTCTATTATCGCCTTCGACCTTCCAAAGGTCAATACATCCTCGTTTGCTATCAGCCAAATCTTGTGTCCAGACAGTTTGGCTTGGTCCAAGTGAAACCCAAGTGCTTGTATGACAAAAGGAACCACATGTGCTTCCGCACTTTATACCCAACTGAAGAGGAATGTGAAGCGAAAATAGCCAAATATACTGATATTTTCAAACTTGCACCTGTCTCTTTTGTACCTGCTTTCTATACCACACCAGATTTTCAACAATGGTGGTCAGATTATTATACCACACACATCTATGATGTCGAAGGCCTTACTCGAGAACTAACTGAAGCTTTTGCTGCTGTGCAGGATAAATTCCGCAAAGGTACTTCAACTCATATTAAAGAAATCCAAGCCTTTCAAAAGTTCTTTGAAACTATTTACAGGCCTGATGACCTTAGTCGGACCGTTCGCGAAGCTGCTGTTACTTTACGTGAAAAGTTTTCTGCAAAACTGGGTAAGTTAAAATTGCCCCCGTCTGTTCGACCAGAACTACGTTATGAAGTGGCATTTAAACTTAATCCTCCAAAATTCCCTCCACTACCAAGTGCTGATTTTGGTGTGGCTTTAAGTCCTCCTTTCCCAGACTGGTTCGTGTGTGGGAATGCTCTCAAAATTCTTCAAGAGAGTACCAAAAAACGCGCTGAACGAGTGGTCCCGACTAAGCATACCCTGGATACTTTCAAAGGGCATCTTCATATAGATCTTAAACACGTTCGTGTCTTGACTCCAATACCCGAAGGTTTGGGTCTAGTTAATTTTAGATTGACTTTTCTATCCCTCACTAAGATAATAATTTTCATCTTTGTTACAGCTGTTGATCACAGGAGAAAGGCTAAAACTATTCCTGTGCAGAAAGATTCTGAGGCCTCGAAGAGCAAGAAACCAAGTGAAAGTGACTCTGTCACAACTGACGCGAAACCCACGGTACACACGTCCTTCGAATTCCAATTTTGCACATCTTACGGATAACGCTCATTTCCTCTTCTAATGTATTTTGTTCCCTTCAGAGTTCGAAGCCTCCGACATCTTCGAAGCGAAAGACTCTTCCAACTGCTACTCCAGATGTTGTTTCAGATGGGGACGACAAATCTCCCCCTCGTACCAGACAAGGGACGAAGAAGAAACAAAAGGTTACCACTCCTGTGGGCAAAGGGAAACAACCTGGATCTTCGAAGATTACCTCTTCGAGTGATAAAGCGCCTTCTGAAGAATCACCTTTGAAAGCCACTAGTAACGCTCTAGTGATGGAAAGCCATAATTCAAGTCCAGCCACTAATGCAGCTAAGGTATCTGGGCCTTTACAACATAATCATTTCTATGAATTTTACCCTGAATGATTAAGTTAATGTCACCTTATGATTTCAGGATGATATAGGAACCGCTACTTCTGACTTCAACTCTTTCAATGCTGCAATTGACCTTGGTAATCCCCAAGGTGAGCCAAGAAGTCTCTTGCTTAAATCAAATAATTCTCCTGCAACTCTCGCACTATAATTACCCATATTTTCTCATTTTGCAGGTGACTCTCAGCACATCTCTCATGTACTTTCACCAGTCCTTGAAGATGTCACTCCTCTTGCCACTATCAATACTGCATCTCCTATTGAAGTAAGCCATTCGACTGATGATTCTCCTCCTATTCGCAAAGACACATGTATGGGTGAGGAGGGTCAATTCCTAGGCGAAGATAATGCAGCGGTACCATCGATTGGGAGTGAGGACACCATATCTGATCAAGGTGTCGAAGAGGAAACCTCCAAGTTAGTCGAAACAAACCCCTGTGGAAACTCAAATTTCAATACTGTCGATATTCCTGAAACTACTCCACTCACACCTACTCCTTCAGAATTGGAGCAACTTAAACAAACTGATCCTCTCAGCTTTCTCAAAACCATGATGACCATGGATAGCGCTTCAATTCTCACGTCCGAAGCTTCTCCCACTGTTCAGACCAAATCTGGAGACAAAGAGGATATCTCCAGCCTCCTTCATCAAATAAGGGAAAAATTCTTCGAAACGAACCTCGTCAAATTCTTAAGCAAGGATTCCATGAAATGTCATGACTTGAAGCAACTTTTGAAAAAAGTGGATTTACTCCCGGTTCCGAAAGAGGTTTCAGATGTGATTGTACTCCTGGGCTCATTACTCGACCAGCTTCAGGCTAACATTCTTCGACAGAACAAGGTTAATGAACAGCTTGCTGCAAAAATGGCCTCTCATAGTTCGTCATGGAAAGCTGCCACTGAGGCAACCAACAAGGGTGACGCTCTTAGGATGGAGCATCTGAAGAAACAAGAAGAATATGATGAGTGTGAGAAAAATATAAAATCTTGGAAGCAAGAGATTAAGAAACTTGAAGAGAAGATACAAGAAGCCGAGTCTCGCCAAGCAACTATTCAACAATCCAATGATCTGAAGATAGCTGAAGTAGCACGACTGGGTATCCAACAGTTCGAAGCTGCGCAGAAATTGGTGCCAGAGATCGAAGAGTTAAAGAGGCAACAAGCATTACTCGAGCTTAGTATGTCTTCGTGGGAGGCTCAATATTCAAAGATCAAAGATAGCCTTCCCAAGGATTTTAATTAATTGTCTTCGAGCTTTGTATTTTTTCTTTGTAGCACCGATCCTTTGTTTTGTAATCGTTCCTTTTCAGAATATATGCAAACTTGTCTTTCTATGTATTCACATTTTACTTTGAAATGATCAATGGTAAATGTTTGGCCATACTTCACAATATTGCCGATATCTTCTTTTCTTTTTATGCCACAGTAATCTTAATAAATGCCTCACGTGGCTCGATTACCCTTCGCAACCCTAGACTTGACGTTTCTCCTTCCCTTAGCCGTAATCATCATTATTTGCTGACGTCATTTCTTCTTAAACGTCTCTTTAAGACGTGCGTGCATCAGTTTTATGATTACATTCCAACTTCCAAGGGCGGGAAACGGTGGTGATCATAACTTCCCTCTAAAACACCAAATGCAGTCTAATCAATCATTTAAAACCAAAAACGTTTCCTTACCGTTCCTCTTGTCTATATAAAGGGTTAGTGTCCCTTTCTTCTCTTCACACTCTTTTTACCCCTTCGTTTCAGAACTCTCTTCTTCCTTCTCGCGCTCTTTTCAACTTCAAACTCTTTCAACTCTTAGCATGGCACTCAACAACAACCTGACATATGCTAACATTGTAACTTTCATCAAAAAAGAGTTCAAACCTTGCCCAGAAGAATTCATCAGGCATCACATCAGCCTTCGTGCCCTTTTCCAGAACCAGGAGATGGGTTTTTACCTATCAATTCTAGAAGGAAACGTTTATCCTAAGATGCTTGCTGATTTCTGGATGTTTGCGTACCTACGCATTGATCCTGAAGGAAGAACTACTATAGTTTCTAACATTCGAGGGGCTGATATATCTATCACGCCTTCCACCATCTCTGATTTGTTGCGCTGCAGTAACACTGGGGCAACCTTTGATGATAACAGTTTCACCATGACCACTTCTGTTCTGTTGGCGAGTCTCATGGAGAATGATCCTTACACCGCCAAACTCATTAGGATTTGGCATCAACTTCTAGTGGGTAACTTCTATCCACGAAGCTGTGATGAAAACCAGATTATGGTGGAGGATTTGGAGTTCATCTCCTGTGCTTTGCGAGGGGAGAAGATCAACTTTCCGTTGTTGATCTTCAGACGGCTTGTGGAAACTGTTGCTTTAACTTCCTCTCGCGAGGGTTCATTCAGCTGCCTTCCTTTTGGGAGGTTTTTATCTTACTTGTTCCTCAGGAAAGGTGTGGTGCGAAGGATGCGGGACTCGGGTCGTATGAACATGTTAGAAGCAGAGGGTCTTCATCCGCTATCTTTGGAAGATTTAGACCAGAGGGTGAACTAAAGGATAGTTCCTTTTTAAGTTCTTTTCTTTTTAAGTTCTTGTACTCTTTCGTCAATTGTTTAATCACCAATTCGGAGTCCCCTTTAATTTCGACTCTGGTTGCCCCCAATTCTAACAAAGCTTCGAGTCCGGCTATTAACGCCTCGTATTCAGCTTCATTATTTGAACATAAAGGGCCTTCGATTTTATACTTAAGCTTTGTTGGAATTCCTTCAGGAGAAATTAGCAATATTCCAACGCCAGTTCCTTCTTTGTGAGTTGAACCGTCAAAGTATAACTTCCAAGGTGGCAATTCCACATATTGTTGAGAACTTTCCACCACTGCATGATCAACAATGAAATCTGCCACAATTTGCCCCTTCATAGCCTTAAGGGGTTGAAATGTTAACGAGTACTCAGTTAGGGCCAAAGCCCACTTGCCAATTCGACTGTGTAATATTAGTTTTGATAACATGTGTTTAATAACATCACAATGGGACGAAACATAAACATCAACTGGCTTTATATAATATTTGAGTTTAATACATGAGAAATATAAACAAAGGCAGAGTTTTTCTATTGCACTATACCTAGTCTCTGCATCATTGAGTACTCTACTTAGATAATAGATGGCTCTTTCGATGCCATTCTCATCCTCCTGAGCGAACATGTTACCTATTGTTTTATCCGAAGCTGAAATATACAAGCGCATGTGCTTCTTTCCATTCGGAGGAGCCAATATTGGAGGATGCATCAAGTATTACTTAATCTTTTCGAAAGCTTCTTGATGTTCAGCTAACCATTCAAACTTTCCTTCTTTGAGACGAAGCAAAGGTGAAAAGGCTTGTGTGCGTCCACTTAAATTGGAGATGAACCTTCTCAAAAAGTTTATTTTCCCCAATAAGGACTGCAGTTGCTTCTTCGTGGAGGGAGGTTTTGTTTCCATAATGGCTTTCGTCTTATTCTGGTTGATTTCTATCCCCTTCTTGTGGACCAGAAACCCTAGGAAGTCTCCTGCCTGCACAAAGAAAGCACATTTAAGGTGGTTCATCTTCAAGCCATGTTTTCGCATTCTCTCGAATGATTGGCTCAGATGATCTAGATGATTGGAATCTGATACAGATTTCACCATAATATCATCTATGTATACCTGCATAAATGTTTCTATAAAATCATGAAATATAGAATTCATTGCTCTCTGATATGTTGCCCCAACATTTTTTAGGCCGAAAGGCATTACTACCCATTCGTATGTACCTATTGCCCCAGGGCAACGAAAAGTTGTTTTGGACACATCCTCTTCCGCAATGAAAATCTGGTTGTATCCAGAGTATCCGTCTAACATACTCAGATACTCGTATCCTGCTGCTGAATCTATCAGCATTTCTGCCACAGGCATAGGATACTCATCCTTAGGTGTTGCTGCATTCAAATCTCTAAAATCTATGCATACTTTTAAAGAACCATTCTTTTTAATAACTGGCACAATATTAGCAATCCATTCAACATACCTCGTGGTCTGGATGAATTTACAGCGCAGGAGTCTTTCTACCTCTGCTTTAATCTTCGAATGGATTTCATGTGCGAACCTTCTGGGAGTCTACTTAATAGGCTTTTTCCCTTCTTTGATTGGTAATTTTAATTCGACTAGATCTCGTCCCAAACCAGGCATTTCATCGTAATCCCATGCAAAACAATCTTTGTTTTCTTTCAGCAACGTAATGACTTTAGATTTTAGAGTTGGTTCCAGCTTTGCACTGACATACGTTATCCTCTTCCGATCCCCTTCCCCGAGATTTACTTCTTCAAGTGGGTCTTGGGCTAACATTTTAATATTTGAAGCCATAGGATCTTTTTCGAATCCCAGAGGCTCTTCGTCATAAATTGCATCCAATTTTTGGGTAATTTCTTTCTCCGTGGTGTTTGCCATTCGGACTGGATCTTCAAAGGATTGGGAGGACGCATGTAACTTTGAATCTGATATCGCTTCGTTTTCTAAAACCGACTTTAGCGTTATGTTTGATAACTCGGCTTCGAGAGCCGTGTTTCTTTTATTCTCGGCTATATAAGCCGAAATCTTCTCGAAGAAAGAGGACTCAGACATTATCAACATCGTCGTCCCAGCCTGTTGGCCGTACCGCTGGATAATTCTCTGTTGATGTGCCCTCTTCTGGACCGTCCATTATCTCCCTGTTCCATTGGAAGCCATTTGGATGCAACGATAGATAATACAATGCGCTCTTGTTTGGGGTGTATATATCTTCTGCAGCATGACAAGGTCCTATATTTCCCAAGTTCCTATCGAAACTAGTCTTATTGACTTGATTAACTTCAGCCATATAATAACTCTGGTCTCCTTCGATGTTCTCCACTATGCCATCTTGTCTCCAAATGGTTAGTCTTTGGTGCATAGTTGAAGGCACCGCAGCGACTCCGTGGATCCACTCTCTTCCTAACAAGAGGTTATAGTTTGCTTTTGCTGGTATTACCATAAACATAGTTGGTCTGGTAACGGAACCCACTGTCAAATTTACTTGAACAACTCCCAGAGTCTGCCCAATTTTACCTTTGTAGTTTGATAAAACCATGTTATGAGGCCTTATATCTGTGTCGAACATCCCAATTATCTTCAACATGTATTGGGGCATTAAATTCACTGCTGCCCCTCCATCCACCAGGACTTTGTTAATGCCAACGTTTTCAATCTTAGCCCTTATATAAAGTGGTTTCAGATGATTTCGCATACCTTCGTCAGGCCTTTCGAAGAAAGCATTCTGCTCCTCAACTGCTCCGTTGTTTAACACATAGTAACACACAGGTCTGTGTTTTGCCATCTCTTCGACGTCAGATTCTTCACACTCCTCAACTTCAGTTTCTTGATTAAACTCGTGAGGGAGGACTAACACTACGTTGCATATCAAGTTGAGGGATGATACTCCATCCGAATCGAAATCATTTGTCATTCTATCTTCTTCCTTCCAGGAATTGGACCGCATCTTTTCTTCTTCTAAAATGTTTTCAGCTTCGAAGAGTCTGCGTTCTACCGGAGGTTTGCTTATCTTTGTCCCCTGGTGTTGGACTTGGTTGCTGCTAGACTCTCCAATCTCCCTTGGCTTGTATTCTCTTTGGGCCTTCTTCATTCTCTGGTGCCTCCTCCATTGGGATCTGGTCATAGGATTTTTGCCTTTGTAATTCTCGAGCCTATGCATCTCTCGATTTGAGGTCTGGAATTGCTTCCTATAAGCCATTGCAGTTCTTCCTCCTTGTTCCCAACTTCGCCATTTATTGGTTCTTGCGCCAGCTTGCACCCATCTGTCCCTAGGTGTATCTGCAGGGACTTTGAATGTGACCCTTCGTGCTTTAGGGTGAGGACTGTCAGGCCTCTTATACGTAGTTCGATTGTCGAACATATATAAATTAGGACGGAGACCTTGGGTTTCCCGATTCATGATAAAATAACTCCTCTCGAGAGAACGCGCTAGGAGTTCATCATATACAGCTCCACATCTGGGACATAACACCACTTCCGTATTTGCTTTATGGCATCTGACCAAGAAACTCACCAAACTTTCCGCAGTTCTTGGGTATATCCTTAGCAGTAAGTTTCCACCTCTCCAAGGCTGTTCCAATCTCTCACTTAAGGTCCTCTCGAAGTCAGCTTGGATTCTCCGATTCAGCATTATAGAACATCTTGGGCACATCAGCATTTTTCCTCCATTCTTCTCGTGGCAGTTCCAAAGGTAATCTTTCAAGGTTTCCCCCTTTGGCGAAATATCCACATTTCCCTGTTGCCTTGTCAACCACTCCTCCAACTCTTCGATTTCAGACAAAGGTCGTCTGGCATTTACCATGTTGACAACTGTTGGAGGGGCCTCAGAAATTTGAATCTGCTGGAGTTTCATCCTGAGGTCTTCAGTGGCCTCACTAGTTTTTTCTTCCGGATTGTCGATCATTTCTTGATTGAGGGACCTTTCAACTTCAGTATTGAAAGCCGCGTCATCATTTAGGCTATCAGTAGCCTGCTTTCCCTTTGACCTTGTTTCTGGTTCAGCAAATTCGACTTCAGATACTTCCACCATGTTGATGTCACATGGCTCACACAGGTTGGTATCAGCAATGTTCAAAGGGTTGGTATCGACCTTCATATGGCTCTTAGCCTTGTCAGCGAACTTCAAACGACCATCCTTGAGAGCATTCTGAATTAGATCCCTGAAAAGAAAACATTGTGAGGTCTTATGGCCTAAAAAACCATGATATTTATAAAAACCTCGCTTCTTCCGTTGTTCTAACGGAGGAATTTTAGAGTTAGGAGGTACTATCATTTGGCCATCTTTTACTAACAAATCGAATATTTCGTCACACTTGGTGACATCAAATGTATAAGTTTTCTTAGGGAATCTATCGCTTTTATCATTTTCTATTGGATTCTTCCCGTTAGCAGGGGTAAGTAATTTGCAAGCATAAGGCGGCGCTTCTTTTAATTCAGCTAGGTCTATCTCGACCTCCTCTATGCCATATGGGTCATCAAAGTTTTCGCTATCAGTGTCTTCGACTTCAATGTAGGATATTCTTTCTTTTTTGTAACTTTTGTTTACTTTAGCCTTCTCTGCTTTCAGTCGTTCGACCTGTCGAACCCTATCTGCCAATTGGGCCATGTCTCTTAAATATTGGGTATCTAATTTCTTTCTAATCGAATAGTCTAAACCACCAGCGGCTATTTCGACTAATTCGTGTTCTGGGACGACTGTGAAACATCTCGATTTCAGCAAACGGAACCTGTTTAGGTAATCATCAATAGGCTCTGTAAACTTCCTTTTAATACTAGCCAATTCTTTCAAACTTATCTTTGTTTGACCCATGTAAAATTGTTCGTGGAACAATCTTTCTAGTTGTGTCCATGTATCTATGGAATTTGGGGGTAGGGTAGTAAACCAGACGAAAGCGTTCTTGGTTAATGAACTAGGGAAATACTTGATCCTTAGATCCTCGTTTCCTGCTAACGTTCCTGCCTCCGTCAAATATCTGACTATATGCTCCACCGTTGATTCATTAGTATCCCCTGCAAACTTGGTGAATTTGGGCACCTTAATGCCCCTTGGCAACTCACTTTGCATGATGTATTCAGGTATGGGAGATGTATAATTTGGACGTCGAAATCCAGTATTTAAACCATTATTAGCCATTATTCTTTCTATCATGGCAGTAAGATTATTTTCTGTTGCCAAATCATTTCTCCTGACTCTGTGGATAACTGCGTCAGGATGTTCGTCTCTCCCTACCATAACTACTCTGGGCTGTTGTCGAGGGATAGCCTGTTGGCCAGTCTCCGTTGTTTCGATTTGAGTTCCCATTTCGACCATTGGGTTCTGTCCCATTGGATTTGGCCTTGGTGGGGGTTCTATATTTCGAATTTGTCGGACAATTGGATCTTCTTCTTGGTGGGTTGATTGGTTATTCCTTCGTCTTTCTTGTGGGACTCCCAAAAAATCGCCATTCGTCCCAATTGTGATGATAACCTTTGGTATGTTTCTGCGCTATCCTGGCTAGATCTAGTAATGCTTGTTACTATTGGATCGAAGATGGTTCCTAATTCTCTAGCAAGGAGTCCTACCATGTCCTAGTTACTTGCATCCATTTCTTGTCGGAATGCTGCTTGAGTACTCGTGGTCATAGGGGGAATCTGAGTCGATGGACCAATATTGTGTGCGCTTCGACCTACTGAACCCACGTTCGGTGAAAACGCCGTTGGGTTGGTTGTAGTGTATGTAGGTCCTGCTCCTCGTAGTCCTGCCATATACGAATATGGCATCCCGTATTGCATATTTGGTCTCCAACCATCTACAGTGAATGAAGGCCCTGGGGTGGAAAAATGATTTGCAGCGTTCGTCGATACGGGTGGTATCTCGCTTGCACTTACAGACAGAGGAGCGGTAGTCGATACTGAAATGGGGATAGTCCCAGTTGATGTGGAAGTATTTCCGACCATGGTTTGCGAACTACCCGCTGGCTCAGATCCTGTTGAAACCGGTATGGCCTGCGCTCCTTGAGTGGATGTCGAAACATTCGTCGCGTTTGACGCTGCTGTTCCTGATCCTTGTGGGGGATTTTCTTTGCCCCCTGCACTGGTCGTTACGACCATTTTCTTGTTGTACCTTCGTTTAGGAACTGGTTTTGCACTGTTGGTTAATTTACCGTTCCTAAGGTTCATACAAGGTCTTGACAATTTCTAGACAAAACAAAATAATCAATTAATAACACTTAGTTTGACACAGTCCCACTGGGCGTGCCAATTTGTTTACGGTGATTTCCGGTAAACAACCGCTAGTCTTCCAAACTATAATAAATATGATTTGGTTACTCGTAGGATCGACTAGATTGATCCTAGGACATAGTCAAACAAAAGGTTTATTGATGTGATTTGGTTCATACCTGTTTGTTTTGATTTCAAGAAACTTATGTTCAAATGGTTAATCGTTCGATACAACGCTAATTGCATAAGTTAGTGTAATTTCGAAACATAAATCCTAATAAGAGAAAACATGTAAATTGCGAAATTGTAAATTGCAAGAAAATTAAAGTACATGGAAATTAAATGACTCTGAAAGTAAAGGCATAAACAGGGAAAGAGAAGTAAAGAAATTTAAAGACATTTGATAAAAGTAAATACACATGTATTCAAATTGATGGTGTCATACGTACATTTCTCAGCGAACTCTTTCTCTTAACACTTGATACTTGAGCGATATGTGAGTAATTTGTACAAAATGAACACACGAAATCCTATCATTAAGACTCCTATTTATACTAAATTCGACCCTAACGGTCGTACAATAATCTAATGCCACGTTATCCACGAGAACCCTGGGGACGCCATCTGTCGATGTGCAGTTGATGGAAACCGTTTCGCAATTCAAATCTTCCCGCTCGAGTCCTTTTCGACGCGTGGCAGTATAGCTATATTCGAAATTGATGCGGAAATACACTAAGCTTCAGTACTTCATGCAATTTTCCGCGAATTGTCTAAGTCTCGACAAAAAGTGCCTTTTGTGCTAGCATTAACACTCCTCTCTTTCGTTCCAACTTAGACATTTCTCTTAAAACATGGCCGTCAGTAGCCATTCTTAAATCTTCAAAGATGGTCTTCAGTAACCATCATTCTTTGAACTCAAGCTTTCGAAGGTTAATCTTCCCAAACGAAATCTCCAGCCAACACGGTCTTGCCCCGGTTTCGAAGTGGATGTCATTATCCGATATGGGCCATCTCATAGCAAGTGTGTACGATCGGGTGTGTGTCGATTTGATGAGATTTGTATTATGTGAGACATTTTTTCCACTTCATAGTCGACCGCCTTTGGACGCGTCGAGCCGCATCATATGTATCAGGTATCTAAGATCACGCCACTTTGTGCAAGTTTTTTTTAAACCAGGGTGTCCTATACCGGCTACTTCTTGTCAATGGACGGAACATCATACAAACGAGGCGGGGACTTGGCCGGATCCTTTTTTTGAAATAATGGCGGAGTTTGAAGAAATGATGAAACAAGAGCGTGAGGAAAATAGAGAGCGGTCGAAGAACATTCCGATTTTAGATTTAAGCGCCACCGATTGGTTCGGCGAATTTTAGTTTTGACCAAACCATTTTTGTTTGTAATGACCGGTGCGTGTCATTTTTTGTATGTATTGTAGTTTAGAATGTAAAATTAAACTGATTCAATACATATATAATATGCCTATATTTTATGTTGTCATTGTTTATGTTATGCTTATGCTTGGTTGAATATGTGGTTAATTCTCAAAACACACTGCACAGTCCAAAACTCAATTTTCATTTCTGTTTCTGCTAACTTCGGAAGTATATTTCCGAATTTTGATGAGATTTGGGATGTTTTCGGAAGTGAATTTCCGAAACATCCACTAAAAGCAAGATAAGGTTTGTTGGGTCATTATTACTCCAATAAGTCTATAAATACAACTCCAATTCTTTTCATCAACATCAAGCCACAAAACCACAATGACACAAACCTACCCCCACCTTGCGTTTGTCTACTTCAGCACTGGCTATCTAATGCCGTTCCAATTTCGCTTTTTGTGCGACACGCCGTTCGCGAAACTGATAACGTCGCTCAACACTCTCTTGCAATACCCAGAAAATTGGAAGGTTGTCAAGCTTGAGTACCGCTCGCCTTCGCTTAACGACGAGGGAGACGTTCAGTTCACCCCATTTGAAGTCAAGAACGACGAAGATTTAGCGGTTTTGTGGAAAACTTTCGACTGATTTTCTTCGAAGGGTCCGATCGAGTAGGATGCGAAACTTCAAAGATCGGGGGCCGACGTTATCAAAATGTTAATTCATCCTCACCTACCCGTGTTTAACAATATGTAACTTTAATTTTATATTATGAGATGTTTGTAATTTCCATGTTTTGTAATAAAATCGAAGCGTTGTTGTTTGTTTGATGGATTCTGTATCAGAGAAGATTTCGGAAATATATATCCGAAATCTTTCAAGGGGGTGAATTCGGAGATGCACTTCCGAAAACACCTTTTTTTTGTAAAATAAAAGGTGTTTTCGAAAGTGCATCTCCGAAACTACTTTTTTTCTTCATAAAAAGTAGACTTCGGAAATGCATTTCCGAAATAAAAGAACATTTTGGAGATTTCAGCGCGGGTGACCAAGACGACTAGGAAGTCTAAAAAATTCTCTTTTTCAAACATTTGTTTCCTTAACACATTTTAAGCCCATATATCAAATGATATTTTACTTTTTAGATACTCTTGCGTACAAGTTGCTCTATTATATCTACTAATTTAGTATACAAATTTAAATCTCATTAAATCATCAAAATGATTCTTGTTAAAACATGGTTGATTTTTACAATCTATAGATGAAAGGAAATCAATGACAAGAATATAAAATACCCTAAAATACACCCACTTTTTTTAATGAAGGTGTGTTTTAGCAAGCATTAACTACAAAATGATTAAATTAAATGCACCCTAAGGTGCATGTCGTTAAAATAGACCTTCATAAAATCAAGTAGGTCTACGTTAGCAAATCCCATATATATATATATATATATATATATATATATATATATATATATATATATATATATATATATATATATATATATATATGAGAATGACATTTTTATATGAGAACATGAGAATGAATTTGAACCATTAAATTTTAAAATAAATAGTTTAGATTATGTGTCAATCTTTTTTTTCTCTCCTCCATTATTAAAATAAATGATGGAGGAAAGAGAAAAAAAATCAATGATACATAATCTCCACAAAATTAATAAGACATATAACAAAAACTCGATAAAAGAAGTGTGCTCTATCAATTGAACTTTATTACTTTAATATCAAAGAATAAAAAAACTACTATATATAATAAATTCACTAAAACACTTTTAAAACATATATTTATCATCTTGATTTTATTTCTACAAATTGTGACTAAATAATATTATTCTTAAGGCGAAATACAATAAAAATTTCATAAAAAATATATGCACATGTATTTTTCTCTGTTGTGCACATACTTACATATTTATCATAATTGTAAATATATTAAATCTAAATTGAGATTTAAAAGTTCTATTATGAAATACTAGTTTTATCAAGAATGTGGAATTTCAGTGTCTAATCATCTATTGTAAATCGATATACATTTTACATATCTGATCAAGAATGCAGAAAAACCTAGCAGGACAGATGAAAGAAACAAATAAAGAAAGGTCACTAAAGGGAAGGAAAGAAAATATCCCAAAGAAAATATCCCAAAGAAAAAAATGGATGTAAAGACAGAGAAATGTTAACGCATAGATGAAAGGAAATCAATGACAAGAATATAAAATAACCTCCAATCCACATATAACAAAATAGTCTTACAAATTTAAAGGCATCACACATAAACTATGTGATAGAATGTACTGTTAGTGCACTTCAACAATGTTGTCATTGTCACTTTCTTAGCATTATCATTTATCGTTTATCATTTCTTAGCACATATAAACCGAAGCAGTAAGATCTTCATTGTTATCATTTATCGTGACAGGTGGAAAAAGATTGTCATTATCATTGTCATTTCTGGTGAACGTTAGAACAATGTTCGTCTAAACCCTTTAGCATTTTGTGTTGGAGTTGTTGAACGTAAACGAATCAATAGGCAATGAGAAGTACAAATGCGACAAGACCAGTGATAACTGAAGTTACCACCACATGTCCTACACATTCTCTCGGGATATTTTTGTTTGATTTTCCAAGGTATTCTTCATGTGACTTAAAGGGAAACACTTGACGGTGGTATTGGGGGTGGTGAAGCCATTAAAGATGAAAGTGAGAGAGAAAAAGAAAATGAGTAAGACCATCTCCAACGGTCATGTACATGCGTTTCGTACTCCAGATGGCCAAAGAAAATGAATTTCATATTCCGCCACGCATGCGCACCGTAAACATGCAATGCAACGGTCATTTTAATAAAATAATAATAAATTTTCTAGCTGTTGTCATCAACTGCTCTTTTTGCTTCTTCTTTTTAAATAATATGAATAAAAAATTAATATATAAAGGAAAGTTGTAGGACACACTATGAGTTCTTTAGAGTTGCACCATTGAAGTGAAAATTGAGTGAATTGCTTCAAGATGATGTGGCTTAATGGGTCCCAAAAAAAACTCAAAAATGAGTTGCACCATTGAAGATGCTCTAAGTGTTGGAGAAGTTGTAAGGTAGAAAATGGGAAATGCAAGCTAATGAGGTGAGGGTGTTAGGCTTTATCTTAATTTGTAAAGTAAACCTATTACAATTTTCTATTTTATGTTGGTGCACAATGAATAAAGATGATGACAAAAAGAATAAAAGAATAACGGTGCAAAAGAGATGAGAGAATAAATGTTGTATTCTGCTATTAATGATAGCTATTACAAGGCTATTTATAAGAAAAGAAAATCTTGCCACATAAGCCCTAAAACAGTAAACTTAGTGAACAAGTCTAAGGTACAAACAGTACAGTACTACAAAATACTAAAGTACCCTTACTACTAAACAGCTAAGCTAATGGGACCCAGATAACATCTTCTGGTCAATACTATCTTCTGAGTAACCATCAGAAGATCAGCCCACATCCGAATTTCTAATACTCTGGTACTTAGAACTTCTGATGAACATCTTCTGAATATTGAATTACTCTTCAATACCATCCCTTAATTCATATTCTTCACTCAAAGCTGATAACGCCAATTCCATTCCTTAAGAGCAGAAATTGATCCGTCTTGATCGCCTTCGTCAGAACATCTGCCATTTGCTTCTGGGTACTATAGTGCACAACTTCTAATGTTCCATTCTGGACTTGGCTTCTCAAGAAATGATACTTAGTCTCAATATGCTTGCTTCTGCCGTGTAACACCGAATTCTTGGCAATATTGATTGCAGACTTGTTATCAATCATCAGCTTCAGAGGCTTCTTCACTTTAATCTTCAAATCTTCTAATAAGTTCAGGAGCCACACAGCTTGACATGCAGCTACAGCGCCTGCGATGTACTCAGCTTCACAGGTTGATAGAGCAACAACAGGTTGCTTCTTGGAACTCCTAGAAATAGGACCTCCCAGAAACATGAACAAATATCCAGAAGTACTCCTTCTATCAACTCTGTCTCCACACCAATCAGAATCAGAATAACTCAATAACTCTGATTTTTCCTTTCTCCCAGAAGGAAACAATATGCCATACTTCAGAGTTCCCTTAACATATCTCAAGACTCTGACAGCAGCTTGGTAATGGGACCACTTAGGTTTACTCATGAACCTACTAACCAATCCAACTGCATAGCATATATACAGAATCTCTATCCCTAGAAAATATGACATTTTCCCAAGGTCTGTAATCTCAAACTCATTCATCAGCACCTTCTTGAACTTCATCAGATCTTCTGGACAACTCCCCGTAAGCAATATGTCATCAACATATAGACACAACAGAATCATATTGCTTCCAGAATGTTGCACATTAACTCCATATTCCATCTCACACTTCTGGAACCCTTGCTTCTTGAAAAATGAATCAATTTTCAAATTCCAAGCTCTGGGTGTTTGCTTCAATCCATACAGAGCTTTATGTAATTTATACACCATCCCTTCCTGATTCTTTTTCACAAAGTCAGGGGGTTGTGACACATATACCTCCTCTTGTAATGGACTGTTCAGAAATGCAGACTTTACATCCAGATGCATCAAGGACCAACCTCTGTTTGCAGCTAACGCAATCACCAGTCTGATTTTTTCATGTCTAGCTACAGGAGCAAACACCTCAAAGTAATTTAGTCCAGGTTTATGAAGAAAACCTCTAGCCACTAGCCTCGCTTTGTGTTTACCAATTGATCCATCTGGCTTCAGCTTTACCTTGAAAACCCATCTGACGCTGATGGCTTTCTTCTTCTTTGGAAGTTCTGTAAGCTTCCAAGTCTTGTTTCTTTCTATAGCCTCAAGTTCTTCTTTCATGGCATTCAGCCAGACCTTCTTCTTGAGCGCTTCTTATATACTCACTGGTTCAGAATCTACTAACATGGCACATTGAATGACATATCCTTCTGAGTCAACTTCTGTGTCTTGCAACATGTCGAAATCTGCAAACCTTCTAGGTATTGCTCTGACTCTTTGTGGCCGTTGAGCTACTTCAGAGTCAACTACTCCAGAGTCACCACCTCCAGAGTCTCCACCTTCATGATCATCTCCAGAAGTTTGTCCTCCAGACTCTACGTCTTTAGAGTTTTCCCTTCCAGAATCATGACTACCACCAGATTCTGGATCATCATCAGAATCTAGATCAGAATCAGATTCTCCATCTGACTCATCTTCAGAAGATGCTTCATCTTCTGACTTGTCTTCAGAAGATTCTTCATCTTCTGACTCTAACTTGTCTTCAAAAGTTATCTCTACATCAGAAGTTGGTTGAGACTCTCTCCAATCCCAAACTTCTGATTCATTCACAATGACGTCTCTGCTGACTTCAACTTTGTTAGTTTCTAGACAATAGAGCTTGTATGCACCTGTACTGTAGTACCCCACCAATAACATCACTTTGCTTCTATCATCCAGCTTCTTCCTTCTAGCTTCTGGAACGTGTTTGTAACACACAGAACCAAAAACCTTCAGATGACTAACACTCTGCTTCTCCTTAGTCCACTTCTCTAAAGGAACAATTTCCTTCAGCCTCTTTGTTGGACACCTGTTGAGCACATATGCTGCAGTAACAACAGCTTCTCCCCATAGATTATGAGGAAGCTTCTTCTCTTTTAGCATACTTCTCGTCATATCAAGCAAAGTACGGTTTCTACGTTCAGCAAGACCATTGTGTTGAGGAGTATAAGGAGCAGTAACCTCATGCTCAATTCCATTATCATCACAGAACTTCTGGAATTCTGTAGAGTTATACTCGCCTCCACCATCCGTTCTGAGAATCTTTATCTTCTGACCACTCTGCTTCTCAGCCTTCACCTTGAACTTCTGGAATTCTGTGAACACCTCAGTCTTAAACTTGATAAGTGTTACCCACGTCATTCTTGTGAACTCATCCACAAAAGACACAAAATACCTATTTCCTCCAAGTGAAGGTTCTGGAAATGGTCTACACACATCAGAGTGCACTACTCCCAGAGCATGCTTTGCTCTTGGAGAAAATTCTGATACAAATGGCAATCTGGGTTGTTTGCCTTTCATGCATACCTCACATGACTTCTCAGGCTTCACAATCTTTGGAATGCCATGTACAAGCTTCTTAGAACTTAGATGCCCCAAGCTTCTATAGTTCAAGTGCCCCAACCTCTTATGCCACAACTTACTATCACCTTCTGAGCCTTCAGCACTCAGACACTCTGTTTCAGCTGTTTCTACATTCACCTTGAATGTTCTGTTGCTTCCCTGTTCAGATTGCATAATCAACTTCTGATTGGAATCATACAACTTCAAGAGGTTGTTCTTCATAACAACTGAGAAACCTTTCTCAATGAGCTGACCTACACTCATCAGATTGCTTCTGATTCCAGGAACATACCAAACATCCTTGATCAGAACAGTCTTTCCGTTCTTCACTTTGACTTTGACATTTCCCATACCTTCTGCAATAAGGTACTTATCATCAGCACATCTGATCTTTGTCCTCCTTTTAGAGTCAAAGTCTATCAGCCATTGCTTGTTTCCAGTCAAGTGATTTGAACACCCAGTGTCCATATACCACCACTCTGACAAACATCTTTCGTCAGACTCTGAAGCCATCAATAGCACAGGTTCGTCATCAGAATCTCCTCTAGCTATATTTTCTTCTTCTGATTTCCTTCCTTTGTTTGCCAAATAGTCTCTAGCAAAATGGCCAAACTGTTTGCAACAGTAACATTGAACTTTCTTCTTATCCTTTCCCCTCTGATATCTCTTCTCATCAGAAGTTTAGGCTTCCTTCTGGAATCTATCACCTCGTCTATGCTTCTGGTCCTTCTTGACAAAAGAAGCCTTTAGAGCTTGCTCAACTTCTCTCTCAGAAGTTCTCTCAGTCAGACGCAACTCTTGTGCTTCTAAATTGCTTTGCAACTCTTCTATTCTCATGGTTTCCAGATCTTTAGAATGTTCAATAGATACAACAATATAATCAAATTGAGGAGTAAGAGACCTCAATATCTTCTCTATGATTACTTGTTCATAAAGAGTTTCTCCACAAGCCTTCATCTCATTAGTGATCACAATCACTCTAGAGATATACTCAAAAACTTTCTCATTGTTCTTCATGTTGAGATTTTATATTGCTTTCTCAGGGATTGAAGCTTCACCTTCTTTACTGATACGTCACCACCGTAACACCTGACCAGTATATCCCACGCCTCCTTAGACGTCATAGCATCAGAAATCTTCTCAGACACATTCACATCCACACACTGATGGATGAAGAACAACGCCTTTTGATCTCTCTTGTTCATTTCTCTCTGCGCTTCTCTTTGTTCTTCCGTTGCATCCGCTGCAACCGAAACATATCCTCTAGTGACAAGATCTAAAACATCTTGAGCACCAAATAATACACGCATTTGAATCATCCATCTATTCCAGTTTTTACCAACAAGAACTGGAAGTTTGGTATTCAAATTGCTTCCACTCATCTTTAAACTTGTGCAGACAAAAACAGATTTCACTCACACTCACACAGTGTTTCCCAACCCACAGACAACCAAGAAAAATGTGATTCAACACAACTTTGTTTCCCAGAAACAAAATCAATCACACAGTCACACAAACTCACGTTCACTCGTGTTTCCCTGTGTTTGGAACCGGGGCTCTAGATACCAATTGTTGGTGCACAATGAATAAAGATGATGACAAAGAGAATAAAAGAATAACGGCACAAAAGAGATGAGAGAATAAATGTTGTATTCTGCTATTAATGATAGCTATTACAAGGCTATTTATAAGAAAAGAAAATATTGCCACATAAGCCCTAAAATAGTAAACTTAGTGAACAAGTCTAAGGTACAAACAGTACAGTACTACAAAATACTAAAGTACCCTTACTACTAAACAGCTAAGCTAATGGGACTCAGATAACATCTTCTGGTCAATACTATCTTCTGAGTAACCATCAGAAGATCAACCCACATCAGAACTTCTGATACTCTGGTACTCAGAACTTCTGATGAACATCTTCTGAATAATGAATTACTCTTCAATATTTTAAAATAAAAATTAATAATGTCAATATATAAAAATAAAAGACCAAAACTCTAATCAATTTTTTAAAAAAAAAGTTAATTCTTATCTCACTACAAAAAAATAATACAGTTTTGTCTTGTATTTTATTTACAATTAATTTACAAAAATTAATTAAGCTAAGTTACTATTATAATATGATTAAGAAATAATTTTATCAAATCTATTTTTTTAGTCGATCAAATCTATATCTTCAATAGTTGATTAAATATAAACTTTTAAAAATAAAAAAATTAGCAATGCTTTAATACTATGAATAATAGAGGTTTCCATCACTATCAAAACTATACAAGATATCTACATTATCCTTTATTCTTGAAAGGAAGAATTGATTATTATAGTCGCACGCGTGTGGCGTTTAAAACAACACCTATAATTTTCTCTGCGTGAGTGCTTTACGTTGTGGGGAATTGATTGTTGTAGTTCACGCGCGTGGCGTTTGCAATTGCACCCCGTGACTTTCTTTGTTCATTTGCTTTATGCTATGAAAAATTAATGGTTGCAGTTGCACGCACGTGACATTTGCAATAACACCCCTGAGTCATTGTGTTGGGGCCTCAATACCCTCAGTCGTACTACAAACTTTTCATTACCATACACAATCACAAAGAAATAAATATTTTAGAATTTACAGCATTTCAGCAATGCTTCAAAATTAATTCTACATCGAGAAAGGTGACGATACATATGTATCGTCAAATGTGAATAATAAGGAAAACATAACCAGACAGATTGGTCACTTCTTATTCCTCCTAGCATCCAAACGGACACTTCCGTGCCTGTTTGACTCCTTTTTTCAATTTGCTCACGCGTCAAAATATAAATGCATATTTTGTGTAAAATTTGTGATATGCACTTTCGAGAATATTTGTCTGTCTTTTTAGTGCACACATCAAAGAAATTATAGGGTTTGTTTGAAACGTTTCTATAAAACTGTTTTTTAGTTTTTAAAAATTAAAAATTTAAAAATTTGTTTGAATGTGATGTTTTCTAATAATGTATTTAAAAACAGTTTTCAGTTTTCCTGTTTTTAAAACTAAAAAACAAAGGGTCATGCTAACGTGTGCCCTAAGGGCACATGTTAAGGATACTATAATTAGAAAAGGCTAAATGTAATTAAATGCAATAAGTCATATTTAAAGTTTCAATACATTGAATGCACGCGTTCCAAGAAAATATTTCTATAAATATCTCATTAACTTGTGCCCTTGGGGCACATGTTAGCTTTTCCCAAAAACAAAAACAACTTCTACATGTTTTTCATTTTAATTTTTCCATTTCATATGATTGAAAACACGGAAAAACAAGTACTTGTAATATTAAACCATTAAAATTTTGTATTGCATTTTTTTTAGGTAAATTCTTTGGTACTCATGAGTTTAAGTTGGGTACTAGTACCTTTAGTGTTAATTTTATTTAAATTTTAACTTATTTTAAAATAAAATAAAATAAAAAAGTGACGTGGCATTGAATTCTAATATTTGATTGGTGGAGGGTACCGGTACCCAACTAAACTCAAGGGTACCGGAGTGTTCACCTTTTTTTATTCTTGTGAATAAACACTGTCATTATTAGATTATAAAAATGATAATATTCTAACAACATTATTGAACTTCATTTTTAAAATGAATCAATATATAATAATAAAAGTAAATAAATAATTAAATATTAGTTGAGTTCGGTCGGGTTCAATTTTCGACGTATCTAAAATAATCATTCGAACTCGACCAAATCAATTCCTATACTATTCAAATTAACCAACTGAATCAACCCAACACTCGATCCAATCCGAACCAAAATTACAATAGATCAGTCAGTTTAAATCGGTCGGTTCAAATTTGTCCACTCCTAATCTGCCCACAATAATCTCCATATGTATTCTAATAACATCATTTATCTCCACGGTAAATGATAGTAGTCAAATGTCCTTCTAAGACCATTTACAATGGGTGTGTTGAAAAAATTATTTAATAGTTGAATAGATGCAATTAAGTGTTGAATAAAGAGTTGAAAGTGATGTGGATTAATATATGTTGAAAACATTCAACATGTTGAATGAGAAAGTGTGGGCCCACAAATATTACTTTGCAAAATTTTATTGGTTGTTGTGATTGTTTAAAATGGTGGGATTGAGTGTTGAATTTTATTAAACAAAACCATTGTAGTGAGTAAAAATTAAATGATTGTTGAATTATTATGTGTAAGAAAGAGAAGATGATGTGGAGAATAAAAAATAAAAAAGAGGGTGTTGAATATGCAAACCATTATACATAGCCTAATATCATTTTAGTCACCACCGAATGGAAGAACTTAAATAAATCCTTATCTAAAATAATTATTCATTGAACATTAAATATTCAAAATCCAATGTAACTTACATTTTTCTTTCCCCCATACAAAAATAAATAAACAAGAGAGAAGAACCATTTTCTCACTCACCTCTCCAAGCAAGCAATAATAAACACAAGCGTATTAAATAGTTTATTCTCAAAACTAATTCCTTTCTTTCTCTTCTTCCTCACATTTTCTCATCCAAGAAAATAAATTCCCAGTCTCCTCTAGAGAACAAAAAACTTCATTCCTCTTTCAACTTTTTTTCTAAGGTTCTTTTTCTCCATCTCTTTCTATTTGCATTTCTTTGTTGTTCTTGTTTTATTTTACTGCATGCATGGCTAAATAAATTCTTGAAACTTTTTACTATTTTTTTCTTGGAACATGCTGAGTTGAATTTGAATTTATTTTTTTACAGAAACTAATTTCATGGAAAAAAAGCAGTTAAATCTCAACCAGCCACTTTTATCAGTGAGGAGATTCACATCAACAATAGCTTCTGTATCAGATAACACTGAAAATTCATCTGTTAAGTTACCATATCTTGCTTCTTACAAATCAGAGTTGAGTTCAGGTCCGGTGCGAAATGCCGGTGCAGTTCCGTTTCAATGGGAGAAAACGCCAGGAAAACCGAAAGATATATCAGTTATTGAGAGGGAAAAGGAGGGAGGTTCTGATTCGGATGATGGAGATGAGAGTTTTCAAGATGCGCGCGACACGCTTTCTAGGACGGAATCGTTTTTCATGAGAAGTAGTATGAGTTCGGATGATCGCGAGGTGGAAGTCCGGCCGAATAGAAGGTTGTCGAGCGATGGACAAGGTCGCGATTTCATGATTGATCGGTTCTTGCCTGCTGCGAAGGCAATGATATCTGAAACACCTCAATGTGCTTCCAAGAAGGAAGGTTTTGGACAAGGACAACAGAAACAGATGTGGAAAATTGGGAGTTCTGAGAAGTTATCTCCTGTTAATCAGCATAAACCGAAATCAGTACGGTATAGGGAAGTACGCGTATTTGAAAGCGATGATTCGGGAAACTGCACTACTAATACTGCAGCTTGTGGACTATTTCCTCAATTTCGCGCCTTGAATCCAATGGCAGGGGTAAGAATGGAGAATAAGGTTCAAAGCAATGCAGGTTGTGGTTCAACTGTTTCGCCTTTTGAAACTCCAAAAGAGGTATTAATTTACCTTTATATCGAATTTTCTTCTAAGTTACTATTTCATTTCGTGTGCGATTATCTAAATTTAAGCTTTCTTATTCAGGAGCATGCTAGACCTTCTTATCGAAGGGGTTGCCGCGAATCATTGGTCTGTGAAAGTCCCGCGGTTGAGAAAACTCTATATGTTGATTTTATACATAGGACCAAGTTTGAAACCAATCACAATGGAGACGATTTCGAGGCTTTGAAAAGAGATAGTGACATTTACGAGAATCTTTCAGTAGATTCTTTGCTTGAAAATAACCGAGGGTTGGATGATGTAAATGTGAAGAGAGCATTAGAAGCTAAATTTTCGCAAACTCTTGATTCGCCTTTTCTCGTTCGTTCTGAAAATCCTAACAGTGGTATGCAAGTGGACTCAGAAAAGCTTGGCATCCAAGTTAGATACTTAAATCAGGACTCGGTATCGATCTCAAGTCCAAAAATGGTTGAATGTAGAAAGATATATTATGAGAAACTAATTAAGGATTCTGCCTTCGATATAAAGAGGCAACCGTCAGCCAAATTGATTGATCGAGAACAAACAATGGAATATGATAAGAAGATAGACTTAGAAAGCCAATATGGGTTGACATTAGGCCATCAGGAACTGACAGGTACAACAAGCTTTTTCGAGATTCCTCTTATCCTTCCTTCACTGAAAGCTCCATCAGAGTCTTGGCTTACGCGTACTTTACCGGCCATTTCCACGAAAAACACATCTTCAAAGCCTAAGCCTTGTTGCAAATATATATACAGGACAGCATCACTGTATCCCTCCCAAGTTTGAAACAATTGTTAATTCTTCTAATGTGCAACATGGTGTCATGCAGTTCCATGAGGTAATTCAGTAGTATCTTGTTCTCCTATTAAGTGCCATAGTTGAAATATTAATGTGTCAAATTAGTAATTAGTCCATCAACTTAACTTCTACTACTATATTTTTCAGGAACTCTAAAACCAATTGCAGAAGATTGAATCAGAGAGAAGGGTTTTATAGTTGAAGCTTGCTAAAATGTACTACATCTTGGTATTGTAGTTTGTTATCATTATTCTTCTGGTAACTCTGTAATTGAAACTGTAAATCACTGTTCCATTTTATTTATGTACATATCTTGTGTAAATGTAATAAGTAGTTTCAATGAAAAGATGTTGTCTTTGTAAATTACAGATGACATGTTTCTGTGATGTATCAGGCACTCAATTAGCCCAGAGAATATTTGTCAAAAAAAAATAATTGTTGCTTCCAAATTAAAGATGTCTCTTAATTGAGGGTGATATTAGGTTGGGTCGACTCGAGCTTTCTTTAAACAAGACAAGCCTACAATAACAACAATAACCAAACCTTAACTCACTAAGCGAGATCGACTACATGAATCAACTTTCGATATAATGTTCTATTCAAAACTATGTTTTTATCCAACTCGTTAATCTTAAGATATTTATTATTAACTTCTCTAATAATTTATCTAGATCGTCCTCTATTTCTAATCTACTTCTGATTGTTTGACTTTTCACTATCTAACCTAATTTCATCACCACATAATTTATCGGTCTTCTCTTAATATTGTCATTTCTAGTATTATTCTATTTGGTCTTCTAACACATTCAACACAAAATCCTCATCTGAAAACGTTTTTTTTTACACCATCAATATTCGGTCCACTGGACCGTCTATTCTAGTTCGGAGTCAGTTCTAACATCAAGTGGTTTTAGTCTTCTCCCAATATTGAACTATGGTCCTACCTATCAAATTCAACACCAATCATTACTGGACAACTAACTATAGTTGATTTTATTCGAAGGCGTCTTTTACAGAACTTTAAAAAAAAATAATAATATGAGTTTCAATTATTATCTGTCATAGTTGTGAACATGTGAGCCTATTTCTACTCAACTCTGTTTTCTGTTGAAAAAACTAAAATGAAGTGTTACACCAATTCGGCAAAACCGAATTAGTATAAACATTCGGTGCACCGGATTTATGGTTCATAATCGAATTGAAATTGTTACAAAAAAGGGAATTTTAGTTTTTTCTAACCAATTCTGCTGGCATTCATTAAAAACAAAACCCTATTTTGTTGCTTCACGTGATTCTTTATTTATTTATTTATTTATTACATATAAATTCACCCACTTTTTTACCTTTACAAAAAAAGAAAAAACTTTCATATTTTTTTTGCTTTTAAAACTTTCCTTATTTAGTTATAACCTATAATAAACCCTGGAAATTCGAGATAATCAAGGAGAGTGAACCACGATCTGAAATCGAACTACGCATTCACAGAGAAAAAAAAAACCAGTGATGGCTAGACAATTTCATGCTATACTTGGCGGTGGCAACAGGGATTATATTTCAGAGATTTTACATTTGTTGGGAATTATCTGTCTATCTCTTTCGATTTTATCAATCATCATATTTTCTTGCGGCGATGAGAAGAACAATCAAAAGCATCGAAAAAAAAGAGACGGACGTGGGATCAGTGGAATTGGCGGTGACGGTGGCGTCGACGGAGGTGGTGGCGGAAGCGGTTACGGTGGAGGCGGCGGTTAGATCGATGAGGGATGCGGTACGGAGATTGGAGAGGGTTAATTTTTAGGGTTATTGTCGATTAGGTTTGTACACAATTTTCTTTTTTCGGTATGAATTGTATAAATGCGGATTACTATAAACGATTGAAAATTGAAAATTTGTTGGTAGAGTTCTCATTTATATTAATTTCTGAGGTGATTGCTGATTAGAATTATTGATAATTTGGTAGTTTTTGGTTTTGGTTTATTGTTGACATGGATTGAAGTAATTGCGAGAAAATATTGTTGATTTGTTTTTTTTTTTTTCATAAACTTAGATCAAGTTTATGAAATTCATCGATCAAAAAGTGATTATTGATACTATATATTGCATAACTTTGTTGTGTAAAAGGGAAATTGAATTAGCGCCATGGTCAGGTTTTGAAAAACTGTCTGTCCGCAACAAAACTGTATTGGGAAATAAAGATGTAGACAATTGCAAATGCGATGTAAACGATCGCGAATATGCGAAGTAATGACCGTATTCGCGAAAGTCTTTACGCTTCAGCAACCGAAATTTTAAATCATCACTTGTGTTATTCATGCAATTACTGTGATTACTGTCAGCATTTCACCATGCCTTTTGTAGTAACTTTGTTGTAATAGTTGTTCTAATATATAAGCATTTTACCTGCTACAGAATTTAATTAACAACATTCAACAACTGTTATATATGTATATATACACAAGTTATTCAGAGACTGCAAAAGTCCTGAAAAGAAAAAAAATCAGCAGGTACATGAATCTGAATAGAGAAACACAGTTTTTATTTAAATAAGCAATTTGAACCTAACGGGTTTCGAACCTGAGACCTTGGAGCACAGTCTCATGACCCAAATATTTCACCGCTAGAAGAACGACATCCACTTTCAATTTCATTTAGTAGGACCTGAACACGAAAGTGCTGCGATGATCATCTTGATTATCCTTATCTTGATTTGCCCCCTTCGCTGCGGGATCTTCATTTGCATGGATTTACTTCCCTGCTTGTTTTCTGTATAGTCTGCTAGGATTGAAGAGCAAATTGGGATGTTGAATTGCTTATTTGGAATAGTATTTAAGAACTATTGATTTCGTTAATGTAGTGATTGATACCGAAGAGGGTTTGAAATGAAGGGGATTGAATTGAAAGGAAGGTTTAGAGTTGCAGTGAAGTTGGGATGCGAGTGAGGTTTGATATAAAGAGTGCGTGGGGTGGGAACTAGAGAATTGTAGCAGGCGTGTTCACCAAGATTCGTATTTATTTATTTTTTCATGTTTTAATTAGACAGTTTGTAAGAATGATTGGGATTTGCCTTATTCACATAGCGCGTGTCAAATATTAAGTGGATATTTCTTTTAATTGAAATTTAAATTGGGAAATGAATAAATCATGAGGTAGGAAAATGATGTCTCAGTTGAAAGTAAAACAGGTTTTAGAACTCAAAAACATTTTCAAAATTGAGTTAAATATGAGTGTTTGGACATAGACCCAAATTTGCTTGCATGTAAGCAAAATTTTACACATTTATTTGCAAACCTAAAACTATTTAGATAAATGACAGCAATCTATTTTGGGTTAATTAGAGGTTTTTGGTTTGAATTTTATTCTTAAAATACAATAGATCTTAAATATATTAAAGGTTAGCATATGTTTGACTGAATTTCGTTTTTTTGTGTTTGAAATTTTAAAAAAGTATTTTAAAAAATAAAATAAAAATAAAATAATATATATTTATTAATCTTATTTTTAAAAGTTATTTTAGAGGTGAAAAACTAAAAATGAAAATTGTTTGAGAGAATTATTTTTAAAATAGGATTAAATATGTTAGAAGTCTATGATGTAACAAATTTGTCATAATGACACAAACGTCTACTTGATGTGACATGTGCATGTTATTGAAACAACGTCGAAAGATTACAAAAATTCCACATTTCTTCCATCTGACACATATGATCGAAAATGATATTTTTGTGGGGCATCTCTTAGCCTGAAAATTATAGCTAAGAGAAAGTCAAAAGCAAGTTACATTGAGAAACTAATGAATGCTGGAAAGCGTTTATGACAAGCTTCAACATAAGCAATCACATCGCCGAAAGGGGCTTCGACTGACATGTTGAACAATGGTTTGGAATTATCTCAAAAATAGATCCATGAGATTATGATCTCTTTCCTCCTAACATGTCCAAAATCTCAAAAAGAGTTTTGATAGAATCACCAATCGTCTAAGACTTGGGATATTTTTGAGTCTAAGGATCAGTTAGAAGTAGAGGCGCTTCGACAAGTACTAGATCATGTATTCTCGAGAAGCAGATAGTGACTTTGAGCAGTTACTAACGTGGGATATTGGACTTTTTAGCAATTATAAAGTCTGACGATGTGGAAGTATTTTAGAAGGTAAAACTACTTGTTTTTTATACATGTATTCCTTATGGAAGTATAACTGTCGGAGACATTTTTTTTATACTAGTAAAAATAGAAGATTCATACTAATCAGAGTCGCAAAATTCATATACTTCTCAATATAACTGGAGTATTCGAGTTTAATAGTGAAACAATTTGTGAGAAAAATGTATGAATCCACGTTCTTTCTTTTCATTATCTTTAAGTTTCTTTAATTGAAACATCTTATTTAATGTCATTCATTAAATTGGTTATCTATTAATTTCATTCAAACCTTTTGATTATTAAAGTTTATCTTTACTTTATCTTCATACGAGACTCTACATTCAATTCACACACACATTTTTTGTCCATGTGTTTTGCATAGATTGCTCTCGAGATTTTTCGAGTTAACCTCATAAGCACAGTAAACTCGTGACTGTTTGCTAAAAACACTTGCGAACACCAGGTTATTTTATTGGGTCCCCAAGGTGGGCGCCACAATACTTGCTAATAAAAGTATAGATGTGTAACAACCCTTTGCTGGTCGGATTGTCGAAGGCTTTGGAGTTGTTGGTGGTCAGGGCAAACTCACGCGGGTTAGAAGCTCTGTTTTGGAGGTGTTTTCTGTGAGGTTATAACAAACCCACGAGGGTGAGAAACTCTGTATTTGAGGTATTCTTTGATGAATATTGCATTTCCTATCAACCCTAGAGATTAGATATTTATAGAGGTCTATGAGTTTGGATTTGAGGAATTTTGAGAATTAGTAACCACTCCAATTTGAATAGGGAACTTTTTGACTGCCTACTTAGTGAATTATGGTCATGCTTCTTTCGCACATGGTTATGAAGTATGTATATATTATCCACACTTCCCTTAAGGGCAAGCCATATGCTAAGTGGAGTCATGTGTACGTGACATATTATGAGGCAGTCTGATGAGGGTGTATCTCGTGTTGTCCTATTGTAGGTTCTTTCAAAGATATCACTACAAAAATTAAAAAAAATGAGAGAGAAATAAGTGTGGTTAATGACTTCTTAGACATTCTTATTAATTTGACTCCATGCGACGATGACCACATCCATACCTAAAATAGAACTACGAGGCCATATTAAGAAAAATCAAAAACACAAAATGAAATGACAACCCTATACTTCTAAACAATAGTTTGTTTTTAGATTTGTTTAATTTTAAATTAAGTTATTAAATTAATAAACATTGTTGAGTAATTAATTTTTGTTTTAGTTATTTAAATAAAAAATTTAAGAATTTAAATAATTATTTTGTAATTATTTATCTATTTTATTAATAAATTAAGCAATAAAAGAATTCAATAAATAAAACATATAAATTGGTAAAAATGAAAATTGAAATGTATGAAATGCGGATTACTATAAACGATTGAAAATTGAAAATTAGTTCATAGAGTTCTCGTTATTATTAATTTCTGAGGTGAATAGTTATTAGAATTATTGATAACTTTGGTTTTGGTTTTGGTTTATTGTTAACATGGATTGAAGTAATTACGAGAAAACATGATATATATTAAGTAATTTTATTGTGTAGAAGGAAAATTGAATTAGCCATGGCCAGGTTTGAAAAAGCGACAGAGAAAACAGTCGCGACAAAGCAAACATTGATAATGTTATTCATTGTTTTTTATGTTAAGAACAAATTGTACTTAATTCAAACTGCGACGACCTCATTCGGCATTGTACCGATTGAAATCGCGAAAATCTTATGCGAATGGGACCGATTTTTCAAATCACTTGTGTTACTCATCCTATTACTATGATTTCTGTCAGCATTTTATAGTAACTTTGTTGTAATTGTTCTTGATATACATAAGCATATCTTTTGATTGGATTTGAGGTGTAGTTTTACTTGCTACAAAATTTAATTTATAACATTAAACAACTGTTATATTATATATGCATATGTACACAAGTTATTCAGAGACTACAAAATTCCTGAAAAGAAAGAAAAAAACTCAACAGGTACATGAATCAATCTGAACAGAGAAACGCAGCTTTTGGTGGAGTCTGTAGAAGAACTACATCCACTTTCAATTCCATTTAGCACGATCTGAACACGAAAGCGCGGCCACAATCATCTTGATTATCCTTATCTTGATTTGTCCTCTCCGCCGCTGGATCATCATTTGCATGGATTTACTCCTCTGCTTGTTTTCTGTATAGTCCGCTAAGATTGAAGAGCAAGTTGGGATGTTGAATAGCATTTTGGTTTTTGTTAATGTAGTGATTGGTACCGAAAAGGGATTGAATTGAAAGGGAAAGGGAAAAGGAAGCTTTTCATTTTTTTTTTTTTTTAGCAAGGAAAAGGAAGCTTTTGAACTGCAGTGAAGTTGGGATGCGAGTGAGGTTGATATAAATAGCGTGTGTAGGTGGAACTAGAGAACTGTAGCAGGCGTTTTTTTTTCATGGTTTCTTAAGAATGATTGGGATTTGGTTTATTCCCATAGTGCGTGCGTGTCAAATAATTACAAGTGGATATTTCATGAATAAATCATGAGGTAGGAAAATGATGTCTCAGTTGAAAGTAAAACAGATTTTAGAACTCAAACATTTTTAAAATTGAGTTAAATATGAGTGTTTGGATATAGACCCAAATTGCTTGCATGTAAACAAAATTTTACACAGTTATTTGCAAACCTAAAACTATTTAGATAAATGACAGCAATCTATTTTGATTTAATTAGAGGTTTTTGGTTTTGAATTTTATTCTTAAAATACAATAGATCTTAAATATATTAAAGGTTAGCATATGTTTGACTGAATTTCGTTTTTTTGGGTTTGAAATTTTAAAAAAATATTTTATAAAATAAAATTAAAATAAAATAAAATATATTTATTAATCTTATTTTTAAAAGTTATTTTTGGAGGTAAAAAACTAAAAATGAAAATTGTTTGAGAGAATTATTTTTAAAATAGGATTAAATATGTTAGAGGTCTATGACGTAACAAATTGGTATAAAGTTGTCATAATGACACAAACGTCTACTTGATGTGACATGTGTAGGCTATTGGAACAACGTCGAAAGATTACAAAAATTTCACATTTCTTCCATTTGACACATATAATTGAAAGTGATATTTTTGTGGGGCATCTCTTAGCCTGAAAATTCTAGCTAAGAGAAAGTCAAAAGCAAGTTACATTGAGAAACTAATGAATGCTGGAAAGCGTTTTTGACAAGCTTCGACATAAGCAATCACATCGACGAAAGGGGCTTCGACTGACATGTTGAACAATGGATTGGAATAATCTCAAAAATAGATCCATGAGATTATAATCTCTTTCCTCCTAACATGTCCAAAATCTCAAAAAGAGTTTTGATAGAATCGCCAATCGTCTAAGACTTAGGATTTTTTCGAGTCTAAGGATCAGTTAGAAGTAGAGGCGCTTCGACAACTACTGGATCATGTATTCTCGAGAAGCAGTTTGTGACTTTGAGCAGTTACTAACGTGGAATAATGGACTTTTCAGCAATTATAAATTCTGAGGATGTGGAAGCAGTTTAGAAGGTAAAACTACTTGTTTTTTATACGTGTATTCCTTATGGAAGTATAACTGTCGGAGACAGTTTTTTTGGACTAGTAAAAATAGAAGATTCATATGTTGTAATCAGAGTCGAAAAATTCACATACTTCTCTATAGAACTGGAGTATCCGAGTCAAATAGTGAAACAATTTGTGAGAAAAATGTATGAGTCCACGTTCTTTCTTTTCATTATCTTTATGTTTCCTTAATTGAAACATCTTATTTAATGCCATTCATTAAATTGTTTATCTATTAATTTCATTCAAACCTTCATTATTAAAGTTTATATTTACTTTATCTTCATACGAGACTCTACATTCAATTACCACACACATTTTTTTGTCCATGTGTTTTGCATAGATTGCTCTCGAGATTTTTCGAGTTAACCTCATAAGCACAGTAAACTCGTGACTGTTTGCAAAAAACACTTGCGAACACCAGGTTATTTTATTGGGTCCCCAAGGTGGGCGCCACTATACTTGCTAAGAAAAGTATAGATGTGTAACAACCCTTTGCTGGTCGGATTGTCGAAGGTTTTGGAGTTGTTGGTGGTCAGGGCAAACTCACGTGGGTTAGAAGCTCTATTTCGAAGGTGTTTCCGGTGAGGTTATAACAAACCCACGAGAGTGAGAAACTCTGTATTTGAGGTATTCTTTGATGAATATTGTATTTCCTATCAACCCTAAAGATTAGATATTGATAGAGATCTATGAGTTTGGATTTGAGGAATTTTGAGAATTAGTAACCACTCCAATTTGAATAGGGAACTTTTTAACTGCCTACTTAGTGAATTATGGTCATGCTTCTTTCGCACGTGGTTATGAAGTATGTACATATCATCCACACTTCCCTTAAGGGCCAGCCATATGCTAAGTGTAGTCACGTCTACGTGACATATTATGAGACAGATGTCTAATGAGGGTGTATCTCGTGTTGTTCTATTGTAGGTTCTTTCAAAGATATCACTACAAAAATTACCAAAAAATGAGAGAGAAATAAGTATGGTTAATGACTTCTTAGACATTCTTATTAATTTGACTCCATGCGACGATGACCACATCCATACCTAAAATAGAACTACGAGGCCATATTAAGAAAAATCAAAAACACAAAATGAAATGACAACCTATACTTCTAAACAATAGTTTGTTTTTAGATTTGTTTAATTTTAAATTAATTTATTAAATTAATAAACATTGTTGTGTAATTAATTTTTGTTTTAGTTATTTAAATAAAAAATTTAAGAATTTAAATAATTATTTTGTATTTATTTATCTATTTTATTAATAAATTAAGCAATAAAAGAATTCAATAAATAAAACATATAAATTGGTAAAAATGAAAATTGAAATGTATGAAATGCGGATTACTATAAACGATTGAAAATTGAAAATTAGTTCGTAGAGTTCTCGTTATTATTAATTTCTGAGGTGAATAGTTATTAGAATTATTGATAACTTTGGTTTTTTTGGTTTTGGTTTTGGTTTTGGTTTATTGTTAACATGGATTGAAGTAATTGCGAGAAAACATTGTTGATTTGTTTTTTTTCTTTCTTTCATAAACTCGCATCAAGTTTATGAAATCCATTGATTGATGTATATTAAGTAATTTTATTGTGTAGAAGGAAAATTGAATTAGCCATGGCAGGTTTGAAAAAACGACGACGAAAACAGCGGCGACAAAGCAAATATTTATAATGTTATTCATTGTTTTTTATGTTAAAAGAACAAATTGTACTTAATTCAGATTGCGACGACTTCATTCGACGTTGTACCGACCGAAATCGCGAAAATCTTATGCGAATGGGACCGATATTTCAAATCACTTGTGTTATTCATGCTATTACTATGATTTCTGTCAGCATTTTATAGTAACTTTTTTGAAATTGTTCTTGATATACATAAGCATATCTTTTGATTGGATTTGAGGTGTAGTTTTACTTGCTACAAAATTTAATTTACAACATTAAACAACTGTTATATATGCATATGTACACAAGTTATTCAGAGAGTACAAAATTCCTGAAAAGAAAGAAAAAAACTCAACAGGTACATGAATCAATCTAAACAGAGAAATACAGCTTTTTGTGGAGTCTATAGAAGAGCGACATCCACTTTCAATTTCATTTAGCTCGACCTGAACACGAAAGCGCCGCAACGATCATCTTGATTATCCTTATCTTGATTTGCCCACTCCGCCGCGGGATCATCATTTGCATGGATTTACTCCTTTGCTGGTTTTCTTTGTACTCTGCTAAGATGGAAGAGCAAATTGGGATGTTGAATTGCATATTTGGAATAGTGTTGAAGAACTGTTAATGTAGTGATTGGTACTGGAAAGGGTTTGAAAAGAAGGGGAATGAATTGAAAGGAAGGTTTAGAGTTGCAGTGAAGTTGGGATGCGAGTGAGGTTGATATAAGGAGTGCGTGGGGTGGGAATCAGAGAACTGTAGCAGGCGTGTTCACCAAGATTCGTATTTTTTTTTTTTTTTCATGTTTTAATTAGACGGTTTCTAAGAATGATTGGGATTTGATTTATTCCCATAGCGCGTGATATAAGTGGATATTTCTTTGAATTGAAATTAAAATTGGGAAATGAATAAATCACAACGTAGGAAAATGATGTCTCAGGTGAAACTAAAACAGATTTTAGAACTCAACATTTTCAAACAGATTTATACTTACCTCTCAAAAAATACTAGTAGGATGCAGAAGTTCTTTATTCATAATTAATACATTAATTTATTAAGCCACTAAAATTTATTTAAATAGGGAGTTGCATATTAGTTGTGAATAGTCACTCTTATTAAATTTGAAAATGTCTTTGGTGTTGTTTAAAACAAAGCTTTCGAATATCTCTAATACGCATCAAAACACTTCGTAAATTAGTCATTCACTTTTTTGTCAAAAGTTAATGCAAAAGTCAATATCTGTGATGAAGGGTGAATCAGTAACTTAAGTTTCAGACTAGATTTTAAACACAATTTGAATCTTTAATAGTATTTTTATTTCATAATTCAGTGGATAATTCAGAAGTTAAGTTCCCTATTTGTTCTCAAAACAAAAAGTTTTTTTCCTGGATTGTAAGTTTGTTATAAATTTGTTGTATTTTAATAAATCTTATATTTTAAGATATTTATACAAAGTATACATAATTGTTATCCAATTAAATCATACACTTACATAATTAAATCAAAATACCGATTATTAAGTCAAAATGCAAATTATAAATTATTCACGAAATACAAACCATAATACAAATTATCAAAATACAAAGAAAAAGTCAACTACGAGATATATTTGACCCCTAATTCCACATTTGCCTCATGTACGGTTAAACATGTCGTGCCTTGACCATCATGGCATCTACAATGGCGCTCCCATGAGTGCATTCCTGAAACTCTCCTGTCTTTCCATGCCCACTCTCCCAATAGCCAAAATATGTTGATAAATTGACAACACGTCAACGATATGGTCTCCCATACACTGACGGTTCCAGCATCCGGCCAGGCTGGGCAATTGCCCGGGCTCGGTCCGGCCAATTTTTTTAAAATATTTATAAGAAATAAATAAATAAATTTAAGGGTCATATATATTTTTCGTCTTTATAAATAAATTAACATTTAATTTTAGTTTTTAAAAAATGTTCTTGGTCATTCTAAAATTTGTATGCGTGAAGTTTTAGTCTTGTTATTTTCTAAAAATATAAAAACAATTTAATTACTCTTTAATTTTTAAATTTTTGAACAATTTGTTTATACATGTTTAGAATACTATAGAATATTCATTTATCAAACTTTAGAATTTTTTAAAATGAAAAGAATTAAATATGAAAATTTCAAATTTCAAAAGATAATGATATAGTTTATGAAAATTTCGACTTAGAAATTAAATTTTGAGTTTATTTTTTCAAGGAATTTTTTAAAACTCTAAACATGTATGCAAAATAATCATTCAAAAATACAAATTAGTTTAACAGTAGCGACTAAAACTACATGCATAATAATTTTGTAGGGACCAAAACATGTCATTTGCTTTTATAGGGACCAAAAACATATTTAACCCTAAAATTAAAAAGAGCTTTTTCAAACTTAAAAACATTTGGTATTTCTATTGGCTTACAAACTTATTAAGTAAGCTTTGATATTGTCGGTGTCAACTAAATTCGTTGAAAGAGCTTTTTCAACAATGAAGATTATCAAGTCAAAATTGCACAATAAGATCAACATACGTGGTTCAATGACTTGATGGTATGTTACACCGAGTGGAAGATATTCAAGTCACTTGATGATATTGATATTATTCAAACATTAACCACACAAAAATCTCGAAAAGGACATTTGCCTAGTGATTTTATTTAACATGCTATTGTAAGGTTATATTTAATCTCTTTTACTTTAACTATACTTTTGTTGACAAAATGACGTGTCTTTTTTATTTTGATCAATGATTATTTATATATTATATACAATTTGAAATTGCGGCCTTTAAAATTTTGCCCAGACTTTATAATTTTTCTGGCTCCGCCACTGCTCCCATAGCTTGCTCATCTTCTAGTATCTATTGATGAGTTAGCCTAGGTGGATCTCCTTCTGCATTTAGTGTCATGTAAGAATGTGACACTCTAAAAAACTATTGGATATAGTCGTATACAACAATCTATGGTTGAGGAGTTGGCACACTACATACATCCTCTAGGATTGGATGATCACAGTACTTCGTAAATACCCCATCAATATCTTTGCAGAGGTCTGTGGGAGGAGCAACAATAGTGGGATAAATGTAGATACATCAATTGTGATCCACAAGCCAACCATTTGGAATAGAAGGATATCTCATCGAAGAGTCGTGTCTTACGGTGATCATAGTACAATGTGAAAGCTATATCACTTGTCGCGATGCAGTCAAGATAAACTTGCAACAATTTGATCTCTTGATTCCCTCTAAAAGAGCAAGCACGTGGCAAAGCCTCGTTGTAGTCGTCCATATATGCCTAGCCAGAGAGACGTGGAAAGTATTAGAGGATCCATGCATGGAAATGGTTCAGATAAATTAGTAACGGCGTAGCTTAAGTGTTATGAAATATTAGTAATGATGTAGCACAAGTGTTATGAAATATTATTAGTAGTAAAAGTGTAGATATATTTGAAGGTGGAGAAAAACACAAGAAATGGGGAATTGAATTGTGTTCTTTATCAAATTAAAATTCCCTTTCTTTAATTTCTTTTCTTTCTCTCAGTACCCCATCTTCTGGATATGCTTTAATGTTGCGGAAGCATGCTTGGAATGGAGATTCATAACCAATGAGATATTCATTTTAACTTCTTTATATCATCTGAAGACATTCTGCGTGTATGTTTTGAGTTAAATGAATTGTACAGAAAGTAAAAGACACGTTCATTTTTATCCTGGCTCACCTTTTGAATAAGACTACCTCCAGTCCACCCTCCTCAGGTGATTTGCCTCTCAACAGAGGACTTAATCCACTATAACCAAACTTGATTACACTTGCATGATCATCCGTCGTGACTAACAACCTGCATAGCCAACTGCTGTGACTAACCCTACACAAGCTACCCGCGAGTGACTAACCCCTAGATGACTGAACCGTTCAGTAATCCCATCTGGATATAACGTTCATCAATCTAGTAACCTGCACAAGCCATTTGCTCGTGACTAACTGCAATGGACTGTTTAGTGATCTGATCCACAAATATAACATCCATTGACTCCTGCACAGCCAACTGTTGTGACTAACCCCGCACAACTAACTTGTTGTGACTAACCCTGCACAAGCCAACTGCTCGTGACTAACCATAGATGATGAACCGTTCAGTAATCCCATCAGGATATAACGTTCATCAATCTTCTGGAGATTACAAGTGTGCTTTTTAGTTAAGCAGATTTTCTCCTATTCTTAAGTACATATGTTAACGACACACTGACTAAAAGTCACTTCTGGTGCCTAAACATTCTATCAGAAGTTTCATAAGATATAACACACTACGAGCAACAACTCAATGTGTTTTACATTTAATTACAAGACTTAAAACATCTTGTATTCTTCTTGGATTTGTCTTCTAGATGAGATCTTTGCATGTCTGTTGATAAACAAAATACGAGCATCAGCTCCGAATGTTAAGTGCTTCTTCATACTGATCTTTGTCTTGAAATCTTCTTAAATTGATTTAGAGCAACATCTCTATTGTAGATTGCTTCTGATTTGATCTTCATCTTCTGAAAGCAGATTTAGAGCAACCGCTCCGTTTTAGGTTTCTTCTTCAAGTGATCCTCATCTTCTTCTGAAAGCAGATTAAGAGCAACAACTATTGTATTGATTGTTTCTTTCAGTAATCTTCATATTGTTCTGAAATACTGATCATAAAGCTTGTTACAGCTGATAAAACATTTAATAATCATAAGCAAACATGAAACACTCTCGAGCAGCAACTCAGTATATTCAGTTTCTCTTGTCATTCAATGTGAGCAATGTATGAACTGATCAAGTATTGGTGGATTTCTTAAAACTCCATTGGAGGATACTGCTTAACAGCAGAGGTTTCTGTTTCACTCTTATATGTTTTCTTCACATAGGCTTATAGTTAGTGTATAACAACGCTATGAAGTGATTCATCACATATGGAGTATGTGTTGCCTCTTGATGTAACTTCTGAAGCATGGTCTCACATTTCTTCATTTACGCTTTCATGCTCAGTTTCTCTTCTACAGATTTTCTCTCAAGATCCCTCTTTTGTTGCACTATGTAGATGCACCATGGATAAACACCCTGGATGCACACTCAATGCATTTTTAGTGTACAATGGACACTTTTTTAAGTTTGATATATATATATATATATATATATATATATATATATATATATATATATATATATATATATATATATATATATATATATATATATATATATATATATGGCTTGATGAGTTACCGTTGGAATCTAGCCGTTGAGATTTGTTTGAAGATTGCTTTGAATGCTTTGTCTCGATTAAATCATGAATGACAAGTGTTGTTCTTGGCAGAATCTTATCCTTAGCGTGATGATGACAGTTGGTAGCGTGTTTCCTTGGTTAACCTTGTCTTTTTTAGCGCGCTGCATGTGGGTTGCTTCTTCAATCAACCTTGAGAGTTGTTCCATTTAATTGTTGCAACTGTTTTGCTAATGATGATGTTTTTAACGGCTTCTCTTCTTGATTCTGAATTTTTGTACTTTGTAGGCTGAGGTTGTATTTTCTTTTCTTGCCCGCGTGTGACTTCTTTGTTGTAGCTAGTTGTATGTCACTGCATTACACTTTCAAAACTTCTGATCATATATTCATGTGATCTTCTTGTTGTAACTAGACTTTATGTATCTGATAATTCTGTTTGATTCCTTGAAGCTTGTCTGATACTCTTTCTGATGCTGTTGTTGCATGTGGACATTTATGTTGCTTGTTCTTCTGAGTGGGCTTGTTTTTCCATCGTTGCTTCTGGTCGGCTGACTTTGGTTTTTTAACGTGTTTTTAATCAAAACATCTGATGAATGATGTTTAGCTTCGCCAGTCTTCTGGATGTTTGATTTCATATATTCTTTCAGATTTGAACTAGTTGCTGATGTAGTCATTGTGCTCTTGTTCTGATGAATCTTGTATAATGCTTTAAGCATAATATCTGCACACTAAATGAAACCATTAGTAGTAAAATTTTTTACTCACAAAATATATGTTCGTTATCATCAAAACCAGATTCTAAACATAGATTCTCAATCTTGTTCTAACAATATTAACATAAATAGTATGTTGCTTATTGTCATCTATCTAGTCTTTCATAAACAAGCTTCACCTACCTTAAAGTAAAGGTAAACCAAACAAAAAGCCCCTGCGATACTCATGAATATTTTCCAAGTCAATAAAGTATCTCGGGCAGACGACATCGACATAATATGCAAATTTGTCCACAAATACGAACGTGCCAAAAAGATACAAAAGTGTAAGTATAGAGTGTATCAATTGTTATTGATACCTTAAAATATGACCAATTTTTTTAAATCCATGACTTAGTAATCTTGATACTTAATTCTAATATTTTTTTCTTTGATCTCTGTTCCACGACATTCTTTTACCTTCATTAAAACTAATGCTTCCAAAGACGATGAGCATCTTCTTCACAATGAGGTATGACTTCAATGCACATACTTTATGATACACAACTTGTGCATCATCATCATCAAGCGGCCCCCCAATTATACTCATGAATCCTCTTCAAGTCATTGAAGTATCTCAAGTAGACGTCATCAACATAGTATGACTTTTTTCCACAAATATGAATGTGTCAACCAAATACATGAGGTATGACCTCAATGCACATAATTTATGACACACAACCTGTGCATCATCACCATCAACCTCCAGTGTCACATCTAGGTAACATCTGTACATCTTTCTCCAAAAATCCAAATTTGGCATATGACATCCTCTAGTGTCATCTATCTCCTATTGGGATAAGCTCCCGAACATTGCACCATCATGTTCAGTGCACAAGGTCTAGTGATTCTAGAGTAGTTTAATAATCTTCTTGTGATCGGAAGATGTATGAGGGATCACAAATCATTAAGTGTGGTGGATATCTCATCGATCAAAAGATGAAATGATGATGTCTCTCAGTGTCATCTCTATATGTGTTGCTTGGTATCTTTTGGTTTTTTCAATATGTTGGATTTTGGAAGGAAGTATTTCAGCAGCAAAACTGCATCACATTGGTGACAACATCAGGAATGTTTAGATGACTTTTTGGTACTTTAATTATGCTGATTTCAATGAGACGGGAATCAGGCCAACCGAGACTACCATATGAGCAGTTACATTTGAACTGTTAAGAGAACTATTGCGCGGTTGATCATTTTGATTGTGTCAATGGGATACAGTGTTGTGAGACCTACCCTTTGAGGCCTTACATCCAAGGTTGTTATGCTTGGAGGAACCTTTTTTGTTGTATATCAAGTGCTTGAATTGGTAGAACATGTTGGTGCAACAAGTGATCTTTCTGGCAAAGCAAAACTTTTTTGGACCTTCCCGCCGCAGTATTAAATGTGTTTTTCATTCTTTGGATTCTCACTTCACTTTCCGTTACTTTAAATAAACTTCAGGTACTCATCTGTAAGCTCACAATATCATGATATAGTTTATTTCTTGAATGACACAATTCACAAGAACTTTGATTTGTATCTTCTTTGCTTATGCAATGCGATAGGCCCGAAGCATGATGATAAAGTTGGATATGTATAGGAAGTTCACCAATGCTTTGGCAGTAGCTGTGATGGTATATGTGGGATGAATATTTTATGAGGCAATTTTTTGTTCCATGATTTTAGGGTGGGTCACGTTTTATTCAAAATTAGGTAAGAGTAACCAAAATAGTAAAAAAGATTTTTATGAGGCAATTTTTTGTTCCATGATTTTGGGGTGGGTCACGTTTCATCAACTAATATGTTCACGTACCAAACTTACAGGAATGATTTAATCATTATAACTATATTTGCAAATTAATATACAAATATTCTCTATATTCAAAAAATGTAAAAGTTAGATAAGAATAACCAAAATAGTAAAAAAGATTTTTGTAAAGAATTTGTACAGCTATTCATTCATCTTTTTCTAAATGTAATAATTATTTTTTTTCTCATAATTTATATACAATCCATAATATATTTAGATTTAACTACACACAATCCATAATATATTTGGGTAATACTCCTTAGGGCCACTACCCATCCATTTATATATTTTCTTTTTTAATTAAATTAGATTTTTTAATCTAATAAAAATCTTTAAAATTGTTAATACACTACATATCTACATATATATTAATTCACTATATAATTTATTTTTGACTAAATTGTAGAATCTTTTTAACAAAATTCGTTTAATATTAAAGACTTAATACTCTCTTGATCAAATATATCCATCTTAAGAGATATTTTTATTTCTCAATTTATCAATTGTAGATTGTTCATCGTAATGAAGATCCTTGCATGTATAAATCCACGGGTAGAAGTGGTCGTATCTATGAGATACCAACTGTAGACTGTTCATTTTAATATTCATTTTTTAAATATTTCTTTTGCTGCTGTTTTATATAATTGAAGTGAGAGAATCGGCTATACGATTTATTATAAGTATGAATCAATGCTTAAAAGTTGATGCATATTATTAGTCTATATTTGAAACTACGTGAATATTTATGGATTGCAAAACAAATTTCACAGCCGACAAATGAGATATCGCGACATATAATATGAATTCAAAAGGAACTCGTGCGATAACACAAATATCTTACTAGTTTTCTATAAAAATGCAAGAGTAGTGTTCTAGACTAGCCCAATTGTTCCAATAGCCCAATCCACTCATTAGCTTGAGTAGTGTTCTAGACTAGCCCAATTGTTCCAATGGGTCACGCCCAGACCCACAACTATAGCGCGACCCAATCTTCATCAATGAGAACACTATAAATAGCCCTATACCTCTAGAGGGCAAGGTAATCCAAACTTTGCCCAAAATCTCATACTTTCTGTTGTACCTTGTCGTTCTCTTTCTTACTTTGACATCAGAGTGCCTTGCAGGTACAACTCCCTTTTTTCCCATCCATCACCGAAGATCAAGCCTACTATTGCTGGCCACCTATTCTGCTCGTCGCGAACAAGTAGAATAATTAGAGAATTTATTTAAAAAATAGATGAATTTGTCGAAAATTCATTTTTTACTAATAATTAAAATTTACGGATAACATTGATTATTCATATATTATTCATTTTGAATTGATGGCGCTATATCATGATTTGTGTATGACCGACAAATTTGTCATAAAAAATCTTATGTATTATTCTGACTCCAACTCTGCTATCAAACTTATCTCAGAGTTGTTTAATGTTTGACACTACTACGTCGCGATTCTTCACAGTATTAAAGAGTTTCTCTCTAAAGAATGACAAGTTTAAATATTTCATAATTTTTTAAAGGAGAATGTTTAAACTGACTATTCAACAAAACATGAGATAGATAATAATGCAACATATCGATCTTGTCCAGAAGCTTTATGTAAGAATCGTCGCTTTGAGTAGATACTATTAAGATTTTTTCCTAAATAATTTTTTTTCCTTTTTCTCACTTACACCTAAAAATACGACAATATCTCAATTCAATCCTTAATGCTCTTAGGCATCCGGTGAAATTTCATTTTTGCTCCCTACGTTGAATTGTTCCGTAGGTACATCTACAAAACTGTTTTAAACAATGTTAAATAAATATTCCATAGATGCATCTACAGAACAAATCAACGTTAAATAAAAAAAATGTTTCCCGAGATATATCTCAAGGGGGGTTGGATGAGAGATTCTCAAAAGTACTCATGTGAAATTTATTAAAATTTGTTTAAATATCTGTAAATTTTAATTTTAGTTAATAAAAAGGCACTACATACGGTGTTTTAAAAATCGGACCGGTCATCAAACCGGTGAGGGTACTGGGTCGCTGGTTCATTGGTTGAACCACTGAGTTAATGGTCGAACCACATGACTAAATCAGATTAAATTGGATAACTCGGTTGAATAAACCCGTCTCTATTACACCACTATATATTTATTAAATCGGTTGAAGTAGATGACTCAGTCTCTAAAAAATATCAAAACACCTACAAAATTTTAAAATTTTAAAATATAATAATTTCACATGTTTATTTTTTACATTTAAATTTTAAATATAATCATTACTCCCAACAAAATAATACAAAATATAAATTTAAATAAATTTTATACTAGGTCTAATTTCGAATAAAGTCTAATTATATTTTAATTATATTTTTTCTTAAAAAATATGAAAACGACATCGTTTTGTGCGAAAAAAAACATATATTTGAATCGCCGGTTCATCGGTTTTTTCCGATTTTCACCGGTTCAATAGCATACATGATCTAGCAATCAAACGAGGCCAATGATCCTTCCGGTTTCCGGTCCAACCGATCAGACCGGTCGTTCGGTCCGATTTTTAAAATACCATCTACGTCTATAAAGTAGAAACCAAATAATCATCGCTCATCATTTTTGCCCCCAAAAGAAAATCGTCTGGTTTTGGCGGGAAACAACAGAGTTCAGAACGCAAAATCGCAAAATGGCAAACAAGCTCATCAACCAGATGAGTTTACCTAAATCCATCGCTAATATCTTCACTGCTCGCAACATCATCACCGCCAAGGTACTAACAATCGTCGCTAATTCCCTTTCCCTTTTCTATTCGCTTTTCATTTTTGTAATTCATGCTCAAATTCGAATAATCTTTTTCTATTAGCATTCAGATCGTAATTTCCGTGACCTAAATTGTCGCGGTTTTCGTTTCTCATTATAGTCGCGAACTTTGTATTATTAATTCAATTTTTTGTTATTTATTTTGAAAATTGCAGGATGCATTATCTCTCACTGAATTTGAATTGATGGAGTTGTTGGATGTTGGGATGGCAGAAGTTGCATCTGCAATGGCGCACATTAGCGAAGTGGTGTGTCCACCTTGTCAAACTGTATGCAAAACACACACATGTTCTTCTTTCTTTTATCTAGGGTTTTTGTTTTGTTTTCAATCTTTTTAATAAAAATTATTGAATATTGTGATAATAATGTGATAGGCGTTACTTCTGATGGAACAACGAGTACGAAATGAAAACATGGCTGGTCATCTTCCCACTCGTTTGAAAGGATTGGATGAAGCTTTATGCGGCGGTATACCATTTGGTGTTTTGACAGAATTGGTTGGTCCACCAGGAATTGGTAAAACACAGGTGAATTATTTTATGTTTTATGACATTTAACGCTTAATTTTTTTTATCAGATGTGGATTTTGGTAATGGTTAAGAATGTTTTTGTTAACCATTTATTAGGATGGGTGGATTTTATATTGCAGTTTTGCTTGAAGCTCTCATTGTTGGCTTCGTTGCCGGCAAATTTTGGAGGCTTGGATGGCCGGGTGATATATATTGACGTTGAATCTAAATTTAGTTCAAAAAGGTAGTTGAAGCATGCATGCACTGTATTGCTGCGTCGAGCGCTTTCAATAATGATGATACCATTTACTAGTGAATGTGTTTTTTCTTTGCCTAGATTGATAGAGATTGGAACAAAGAGTTTTCCTGAAATATTTCACAAGAAGGGAATGGCACAGGAGGTGTGTAAATTGCTTCTTTTTTTCTTTTCCCATGTCTTTTTTGTATAGATTTTCTGTCTAATCTGAATTTGATTATATTTAGGAGGTAGGAACATGATGTAGATTGTTTTTACTTATCATGTCACAGATGGCCGGCAGAATCCTGATCTTACGTCCTACATCACTTTCTGAATTTGCTGAGAGGTGAGAATCTTCATTTGACTTGGTGATGTGTGTTGAGATAGTTCTCTTTATCCTAAATCTCATTCAATGGATATTGTATGTCATATTGTTCCTTTATAACAGAATGGAATTGTTGAGATTCCACACCAGCTATAAATAAAACTGAATTAGCCTTCACGAGGTTTGGGCAACCCTTAGGCGCTGGTTGAACTTGCTTTTAGGGTTGAGTTAGGTCTAGTCTAAATTTTAAGATGGTATTAAAGCTTATCGTGGATATGCTATTGGACCACTTATATTTTGTCTATGCTCTATAATTCCAATCCTAGGTGTGAAATGTCGTATTGAGATCCACTCACGCTCTAGATACCCGGCCTTGGGTGTGAGGATGTACGTTGATATCTCATTATCGACTAGCGATATGCCAAATTAGTCCTTATAACTCGTAAGTCTCGGGCAATTCTTACTGCGTATGATTAGTCAGTATCTTTATTTTGTTCCAATATTTGTTTTGTTCTCTTCCTCAGTTGAAACAAGTTAATGATATGTCACACCTACTGTCAAGACCATCTTGTCCCTGGTCTGAAAGAAATGCATGTTCACAACAATTTAATTGTTATTTATATTTGTCATTTATAATCTATTCAAAAGAACTCTATCAGTGGCCAGGAATTCTGCGAGTAAAGTTGATCACTAGTTTAGAAGTGGACTTGACCAAAGTTTTAAATTATGAGGCTGATGTAGGCTCAATTGTCGCTGCAGAGACCTACAAAATCTAGACGTTATTGTCTAAATTGCGGCAACATTTTTTTTAAACCTAATATGCCAATTGTGTTTCTTTTAGTGTTGAAGTCTGTTTCTGACTCATGATACTCTAAACCTGATCTGCCCAGTTTTAAACTATGCCGCTGATGTAGCCTCAATTATTGCTGCGGACGGAGACCTACAAAATCTTGATGTCATGGTCTAAATTGTGGCCACATTTCTTTAAAAACCTTATATTGGATATGCCAATCGTGCTTCTTTTAGTGTTGAAGTCTGTTTCTGATTCATGACCCTCTAAACTGATCTACTAAGTTTTAAACTATGTGGCTGATGTAGCCTCAATTGTCACTGCAGAGAACTACAAAGTCTTGACGCCGAGGTCTAAATTGCGGCCACATTTAAAAAAAAACCTTAGATTGGATATGCCAATTGTGTTTCTTTTAGTGTTGAATTCTGTTTCTGATTCACAACACTCTAAACTGTAGCATACTTAATTACTTATTACTTCCTGCATGTAGCATGTTGCCGATTATGGAGACAGAATCTATCACCGCTCCTATTTTATTCTTCCTTCTCATTCTAAAGTTTATGCAAGATAACTATATGACATAATCTTTTAACATTACCAGTTTGCACCGGATCAAAGTATCACTCCTCCAGCAACAAGTGAAGTTGCTCATCATTGATAGCATGGCTGCTCTTGTTTTAGGGTGAGCTAAACTTTTTTGGCAATGTTTGTGAAGTATGTAGTCAAAGATGCTCTCTTCAAATCAGTTATAATTATTCTTTGAAAAGGAGCGATGTCCAATTAGGATGGTAAATGTGATGTGAAATAGAAGGAGAGCAGAAGATCCCAACTTCTGAATTAAATAAAACAGTTACACAGTGTAACAGAACAACTAGCCAACAATGCTAGCTACAGGTTCCCAACTATTCTCCCACTCCGGTGAATGTAACCATTTGATTACAACTTCTACCTTCAACTCTTGTTTTATTTGATAGCATTTTTTCAGAGGTTTGGCCTGCTGATTTGGACCTAAGGCTTTCTTCAACAAGGGAGTTGAAAAGCCGGGTGGTTGCTAATGACTTCATTTTGTAATGTAAAGCTGCAGCTTCAGAAATAATTGATTGTCCACTTGGAAGTCCACTGCATTCCAATAGTTGATTGTTTCCTTTCAATTTAACCAACAACACATCTCTTTGCTGTGCCTGTGTTCAATGATTTACTCCCTCAACCTTAAAGGGAAATGTAGTCTCCTTCAAGAGTGAAGGATTGCCAATTTTCTCCAATGCTCATCCAGGTACAAACCAGCCTTTTCTGCTTCCAACCCAGTGTGCATCTCTGCCATCATCCCTTCCAACTAGGCTATTGTAAGAGATACCAGAAAACAGTACAACCCTTGGTATTCAAGAGACCCATACTTTCCACAATAATGGTTACAATCGATAACTTCTCTCTCATCTCTCGTTTTCTTTTTCCTACTCTGCTAGTTATCTGATCTAATAGTTCGTTAGTTGTTGTTTTTATACTGCGAACTTGTCTTAGCTAATTCAAAAGTTGGAACACTACCTCCTAATTGGATGTTTCCGCTTATCATTCTTATGAAATATTCCTATTCATGAATGTCTCATGATGCACAGAAATTCTCAAATTTTCTTTTCAGTGAACATGATTGTGGGGCTTCTAGGCAACAAGCAATGGGTTGGCACGTCTCCTTTATCAAGTAAGAAACACTTGTGAGATTTTAGCGAAGTGGAATTACATGTTTCTTCCTAAAGGCAGTTCTGATTTTGAGGATGTTTAGGTCCCTCGCGGAATTCTCACGAATTCCAATTGTATTGACAAATCAAGTGAGGTCTCAAATGGGTGATGAATCTCTCATGTATTCCTTTCAAGGTATGATGAACAAATTATTTCTAGATAGAGTTGGCTAGAGTTTAACATATCATTGTACATGTTAAGCAGCTCAAAGCCGCCCTACAAAAGAAGACGTTCCTGATACATTTGACTCTCATCTTGTTGCTGCTTTGGGAATTAATTGGGCTCATGCCGTGACCATCCGTCTTGTACTTGAATCCAAATCAGGTTGGTTAATTTGCAGCGATATGTGTCTTCTTGATTTTAAATGTATTATTTTGTAACAAATAACGAAAGTTTGTGTACATGCCACTTAACTCAAATGGTTGGAGTGGGTGGCAACTTGGGTTGAGGTCTTCAGGTCAACTCGTGATACTGACTTCCTAGATAGTACCTGCTATATATTACTCCCTCTGGTCCCATTTATAAAAGAAAGTTGATTTTTTAGATTCATTGAATAATCAATGTATTTGGTTCATTATCTAGTCTAGATACATTGATTACTCAATGAACCTAAAAAGTCAATTTTCTCTTATAAATAGGACTAGAGGTAGTACTACTTAATAACAAGTTCTAGGATGGTTGGAGTCGCCCACTTTGTCATTTGTTTAAACCAATTTGTCTGAACGCATAAAAAAAACTTAAAAAACTTGTAATTATCCAACATTATATTGAAATAAATTTTTTATGACTTTTAGTAATGGTTTCCATTTTTAGTTAAAACTTGTTTCGGGCTGGTCAAAAGACTACTAAGACTTACCCAATTCATAGATCCAACCCAAAAAAGTGCGGTCCACTCACTAATTCATAGATGGACCTTTATTTTTGGACATCGCATAGGAGCATGGCCTCCCCTGTCATCTCAACCGTTGATCACATCCAACGGCTGCTGCACTCCATGTTGGACAAATCGACACGGTTCTAGATGTCTCCTCTATGTAAGCGTGACCCTGAGTGGTTAACACTGATCAACCTTTGAAGCAAGTCATATTTAGACTAGATTTGGCAGGAGGAATGACAAAGTAGTCTATTGAGATTTTAGAGTTTGATATCTCTTTCGAGTCTAGAAAGACCCTTAAAGCCCATGTCTTTACAAACTTTATTGCTGAGTTGACACCGGCCACCTCTGAACCATGCACAACAAAGTGGAACGTCTTCACAGACGAGTCATCGAATAGTAGAGGAAGTGGAGCCGGATGCGTTCTTGAGAGCGTCAAAGAGCTAATAGTAGAAGTATCCTTGCGCTTTGACTTCACCACCAACAACCAGGCAAAGTATGAAGCCTTCATCACCATAGTCATGTTGGCATCAGAGATTGGGGCAAAAGCAGTCAGGCTACACACAAACTCCTAGCTAATGGTCTCCCAGGTCAAGGGAGATGCACAAGCCAAAGATCCACTATTATAGAAGTATGTAGTTGCGGTCAAAGACAAATTGAACTCATTCAAGTCTATGAGATTGCTTATGTGCCAACTGAGAAGAACAGGAGGGCAAGGGTCATATCAAAAGCCCTAATAAAGGCCCAACAGTTGGGGTGTAACTGTGAAGGTGCCACCACTAGGCATCAGAAAATTTCTTGTTCAAACGTAGTGAAGGGAAGGAAAATCCCTATCGTCCGAAATACCACGTCAAACATGGGGAAGCTTGGATGAGAAAAATCTTGGCAAATTCTGTGGGAGGTTAGAACCTCAACATCCTAGGCTCCAGAGGGACCACCAATCTCCTTTACTGCGTCATATTTTTCTAACTCAAATAAATTAGAATACACCGAGGGAGTCCCCAAGTAAGTGTCATCCACCCAGGGATATAAGCAGCATACTTCTCTGCCGATTATAGGTCCAGAAGGAGGATACTTAATGACTTGCACCATAGTACCTGTTCACGCAGAGAAGCAAGTGAAACGAATTCTATATCAGAGCAAAAAGCAAAAAGAAAGGAACTTGGGGAGGAAAAAGCAATATTTCCGAAATGTCAACAAAAGCCAAATACATCGAAGATGTTTGGGTCAAGTGTAGGGATAAGCCAGTAAGTAAAAAGCCAACCTAAAAATACTCAGGTCTAAGTAACACAGGCAAGTATATAACTCAGTTCAGGAGTACTATTTAACCTGGGATTGTGTCAATCACCTTATATTATTGCTATAAATGATTGTTATAAATGATTGTGTTTATGTTACCAATTTGAATTTCAGATGCCCAATTTCTTGCAGGTCAAAGGTTTATTAAGCTGGCGAAGTCTCCAATTTCACCACCTTTGGCTTTCCCTTTTAACATTACTTCATCAGGGATTGTTTTGCTTGATGATAATGGGATAGAGATGAAAGGGCCAGAAATAAACAATATACACTGCCAAGGTTTGTTCCTGAGTTTTTCTGTTGTAAGATCTGCTGAATGCATTTTAAATGAGTACAAGAATTATTTGGAAAAATTAAACCATAGCAAATGTAGAGTGACATTCACAACTAGTTGTTCTCTATCTGTTTTAGACATGAAATTCACGGACAAAAAATTCTTATTCTGGTTTAAATTCTGTGTTAAATGTGACAAATATAGGGTCTAGGTGTTCTTTTTTCATGAGTAAACAAAGTAAGAGTAGGGATTTATTTATATCAACGGTAAGTATGGACACACTTCGACACTTCAATAACTCCACGAGTTAAGTTTTACAAAATCAACTATGGGAGTGAAAGTTTTAGATCTAGTCTGGAACATTTCATAAATTCAAAACTTAATTGTTACATTATTGAACCATTTAACTTTAATGTATAATATACCGTTCAAAATATAAATACACATTTATTATTATGTCAAAAAATATACCTATTATTATATTACATACATACAAATGCCCTAAATTATCTAAATCTTGGCTTGCATGATTAAATTAATATCACTGAATCAATAGTTGAACTCGTTAATTATGTGTTTTATAACAAAATATTAGATGGTATAACTTGTAAGTGAATACTACTGTGCATTCCTTCTTCTCTTGTAACACACTGTTCAAAATATTACTGAAGAATTTGCAATTTTAAGTTCTACTTTTTTAGGGTTTCCTTTGGTTGTCTAAATATATTAAAGCTCAAATCTCAACTTGCCAATTTATATTTTTTTATTAAAATCATGCAGGCCCAAATGCTTTGTTAAATTTTTAAAGGGTAAAGCAGCACTGAGCACACCAGTTATCAGTTCATAGTATGCTTTTTCCAATCATATGGGATATGCAACATACTAGTTCACTTCAACAATCTGTTTTCTTTCAGATATTCCCAGGTTAGTGTAGTTATTGTCATTGGGATATGTATATTATTCTATAGGCTTTTATATTTGAGCTGGGACTTCCATATATTTTTTTCCATCCAGTCATATGAACTATAAAATAGATATTTATGTTAATAAATTATGGAAAAACATGTTCATATTTATTTTCTTTATTGTTTTCATAAGATTATATATGGTAGTTGAATCTGAAGACTTTCCCGTGTCTTGAAGCTACAACTATGAAGGTGAATTGTGATTAGATTTGATTGGGTGATTTAGATTCTTATAGTTAGTTGTCGACTTTTGCAGGTATCTTGCTCTGCATTTGTCACCACTAACAACTATGTTTCTCATATATGTAAGGTATGTGATACATCTGTCTCACTTTTGGGTTTTGCTGCCAATCTCCATCTTTATGTCATCTGTTGCCATGTTGGATTGGTGGATTGTCTGGAGGCTTTGTTGTAAATTATGAAGATCATGCAACATACTGCAATGTTGATTTTTTTCTGCTAGGGATGTATTGAACAGTATGTAGTTTGGAAATGTTGATGATAAGCTAGCATTTGCCTTTAACAACATGAAAAGGCCCCGGTTTTGATTTCAATGGTTACAAGATATGACACAAACGTTATTCTAAACAAGTATAACATGTCTGAGTTATGTGTGGGGAAGAGTCATTTTAACAGCATATTATATTCTTGATAATATAAATCTTAACAACATGAAATGGCCTAGATGTCTTGACTCAAGATTGTCAGTAACTACAACTTCATGTAGAAGTGGTGTAAAGGTTTTTCTGTGTTGCATGAATTTCTGGAAAGTATTAAATTACTAAAATAATTGAAATGCTATTATCTCAACATTGTTATCATATTTGGATCTGGGTTTGTTTGATGATTTTGAAGAAATGGTTTAAGTTTAATGACTTCAAGTATCAATTTTGATTCTTCTAAATTTTGGATTTGTTTGCAAAAACTTTCTAATATCAGTCAATTTTCAGACAAATTGAAATTTATACGCATCTATTATTCCCCATCACATAAAAAATTTGTCGTTAGGTCAAAATGCCCTGAATCAATGATTGATTTCTCTTTGCTTACATCATTTGAAGACATCTAGGAGCTTCATTTCATGCTTATATCATTTGAAGACATCTAGGAGCTCATTTCATGTTCTTGGTAGTGCGCCAAGAGTACAAGATGGTTAATTTATCAAGTTAACAATGACAAAGGAAACTTGTAGCACTAATAGCTAAGAAGCACGAACACCAAAAACTCACCCATAATGTGGATACTAGTGATAATTAAAAAAAATTAATTAAATAATTATAAGTATCAATGTCACTTTAGGATACAGATACTCCTTTTTCAGATGTTACATAGATTAATAAGACGTTACATAGATTAATAGTGGGCTTAGCAATATATGTTGATTGTTACCTTTTTATTTTTTGTTTGTCCATTTGGTTTACAGAAGTGCAACTTTTATATGAAGCTTTCTTAGCTTAACAAATGTTTAAAGAAGGTATTTGTGCTACTATAAAATGAGTAGTTACTGAAGGGAAAGGTTGATATTGCTACTATTTTGATTTGTTATAGCTGTGTATATAATATTATATCCACCACTGATTTGTTTATTAATTGTTGATATTATCTACATTATTTTTTACAGTGAATTGTTGTAAAAACTTACACAGAGAGAGAGAGAAAAAACTACTAATCATTTGAAACAATGGATAGAGAATAGACAATTGATATCCCTAGGAAAGCAGAATGGAAAGAAAAAAGTGCGTCGAATAGAAATATAGCATGATAAGGGAGGTGTTGCTAGAATTTCTTATAATATATATAAACCCAACTCAAATTCATTTTTCTTGAACCCAATTCATGTGCAGTCTTAGAGGAGGTCCAGCATATGTTGACTCTTACAAAGAAGATGATCAGCGAGTTATCTATCAATAAATTAATTTTTTTTTGAAGTTTTATATTGTGCATTATCTTTTTAAAGTTAAAAAAGATAAGTACTAAAAAGATTAGTTTGATTTATAGTTTTAATATAATGATTAAAATTAATGTATATGTTATATTTAGAAAAATGATGTAATCAATAATTTTTTTTTCTATAATTGTGTGAATCTTATTCACCTTCCAAATTGACTTACAAGGTTATAAGTTACTTTTTACAAATTGATTTATAAGTGTTAATGTTTGACATTACTACATCGCGACTCTTCATACTATTAAAAAATTTCTCTCCACAACCCAAATTTTTTGAATCCACCACTGATCAAAGGCATGAAATTAATAATGATGCGGTCTATAAGTCTTTTACATAATTTCTTGTTGAAATTATCACTCTTATGCTAAATTGTTAAATGATACTAGTGAGACTTTATTTTTTAAATAATTTTTTAAACTTTTTTTTCTTCTCCTATTTTCACTTGTAAAAAAGAAATAAACATCTTTATAAATATTATTGAGTTTGCGTGTAATAATAGTGAATGATTTGTTCAATAACTTTTAGTACTATATTAAATTTTTATTTTATAAAATTCATTATTTTCAAATACCATTTTTTTATTAGTCTATTTTAAATCTTATTTTTATTCAATTCTAGACTTGGAGGTTTTTTTTTGATATAATTAATTAACTATGTAAAAGTAATTTGTTTATGTATAGTTTATAAACTTAGTACAATTGAGTTAGACAGGACGAACACTCTTTTAAAAAAAAAAAATTAATCCGTCACCCCCACACTTATATCTCCTTCAATTATGGTGTTATTATCTTTACGTCCCTACAAAAATATATTTATAGAAAATTTTATAAAAATATCGGATGAAATTTTTGAAAAAAAATTTCAGAAATTTTCAGATTTTTTAAAAAATTTGATAGTTTATTTTTGAAAAAAATTTTTTTACACTATCAAAAATTTAAAATTTTCGATAATGTTCAAAAAAGTAAGTATATTTCAAAATTATCGATAGAATAATTTTTTTAAAAACATTATACCAAAAATTTATAAATGAATTATCGAAATTTTGATATGTTATCGAAAATTTTACAAAACTACAAAAATACAGAATTTTCATTCCTGACCACCCCCAATTGTCATGGGTGTAATTTCATTCTTGGCCTTGGCCACCCCAATTGTCACGGGAGTTTTGAAGATAATGGAAAATTAGGAGTGCCAAATGCCAGTATAATTTGGGGGTTGACAAAGAAAATAAGTACGAGAGAAACCTCCACGTGCCATGACTCAAGACTTACCTTAATTCCATTTTAGCACCATTTGGTCAATTAATAGTATTAACACATGCATATATACTTTATAAACATAAATGCCATCTGATTTGAGGTTGTTAGAAATGAGTTTCAAATACCTAACTTAGAAAAGAATATGACATGACATTATTATAAAATTGATGCTAAAAGAAGCTGCATGTGCTTCTCGATCAGATCAAAGTCCCATATCCACCATATACCATAAAATAATATCTTTAAAATTTCATATGCATCATGTGGATGGCAATTTTTCAAGCCTCTATTTTGATTCAATATTTTTTGTCCACACCTAAATTAAGAACACAAATTAATTTATCTTCCATCTAACTTTGGTTTCTTAATCAAAATAAAATACAATCAATTTCATGTCACATGATTTCAGTTAAACAAATTAGCCTCTATAGTTTACTGGTTCCTATAGCTATAGCTGCTGCCAGATATAAATGATACCACACAAATCAATCTAACTTATTCATAATTAAATAATGTATAAAAGATTTCCAATATATGCCTTTGAATCTTGTTTAACTCATGACTTAAGGTACGTACAAATAATCTTATCTTAATACTCCTATAATTGATTAAATATTGATATTAGGGTTGGGTGATATTGTTCTGTTCTGATGGCTAATCATGTTTAGTTTATTAATAATAAACGTGGCATCTTAATCTCTCCGAAATGTCAACTTATTCAATAGATTATTATAATATATATATATATATATATATATATATATATATATATATATATATATATATATATATATATATATATATATATATATATATATATATATATATATATAAGTAGGACTGACAATGAACTGAACCAACTCGAAAATAGTTCGGAATTCAGTTCGACAATTAAATCGTTGATCTAAATTTATAAATCAAATGAGTTGAATATAAGCTAAAAATTAAATTCATTAATCAAATAAGCTGAATTTAAACTATATATACTTCAACTCGTTAAGTTTATGAGTCAAATCAATTATAAGATTGACATTTATACGATGTTGATTTTATTTTTATAATTATTTTTAAAAATATTTTTGTTCACTTAAAAATATAAATTATCAATTTACCGTCAATATATTTTTTTCCTAATTATATCCTGTGAGCATAATCGACAAATTTTATAATATATTTTGTTTGTATATTTATAATTAATATTAAACTTTTATATAAAAGATAGGACAATGAAGAAACACATAAACAATATGATTCTCAAGACAATAATTGGAATCATGGAAAGTTAGAAAATTGTTAAAATAATAAGGTTGTAACCCTACCTGCTGTCTGAAAGTGGAAATAAATGAGGATAAAATAATGGCAATGATTTGTATTAAAATATAGAAAAATTAAATATGTTTGGCAAACCGACGGAAAAAATTATTAAAGAAGGGATTTCCACGAATGGAGAAGAAACAACCACGTCTCCTTAACCTTAAACCTCGTACATCTTGCCGACAACGTACCCATCCATCCAACAGGGAAATAAAATAAAACCTATTCTTTTTTATTTAGCATTATTCAATTCTTTCTTTTTTCTTACAAGAGGATTGTTCGATTTTTTTACCTATCTGCCACTATTCTGAAATAATAATACCAATATGCTCCATGTTAAAATTAAAACACCAAAATGCCACACTTTTAGTTCACGTCTGTCCAGGGGTTGGCCGGACCGGTGAAGACTTTTTTTCCCCAGTTGGGGTCCGGCCAGGGGTTGGCCGGACTCTAACTAACCCTTTTTTTTTCGTTTTTTTTTTTTAAAATGATTTAAATAAATTAAAATAAAAAAAATTTTAAAAAAAAGGCTCAGTTAGAGTCCGGCCAACCCCTGGACGGACCCCAACAGGGGAAAAAAAGTCTTCACCGGTCCGGCCAACCCTTGGACGGACGTGAACTAAAAGTGTGGCATTTGAGTATTTTTTTTTCATTTCATGGCATTTTGGTATTATCTTTTCATTATTGGGGCAGGTAGGTAAAAAAATCGGATTATTCAATTGGTAAACTAATGAAGTACTATTGATTATTGTATTCATTACCTTAATTGATTGTGGTTTTCGTGCACGTTTATACACCTAAAACATGACTTGTTTGTGTTTAAATGTGTATTTTTTTTCTACCGTAGAAAGTGTTTTCCATGCGGTTGATAGGATTTACCATTATCTTGCCGAATCATCCCGATGTGCGGCTTCTTTTTGATATACGCAACCAATTTTTCTACATCAAAAAAACGACTATGCTAGTATTTTACTCGGTACATGCACCCGTATCTGAGACATTACAATTGAGATATTATCGGGTGGAAATTTATAAGAGGGCACTTCAGTTCATAATGTTGGGCAAAACATCCTCAAACATGCTCGAAATGACTTGCGACACAAGAATTTGAAAAGGAGAGAGTAGGTCGGGTGTGACATAACAGAATGTACTGTATATTATATATTTTGTTGAAAACTTTAATAATATATACTTGTACATGATATTATATATTGTTGATATTTTTGGTTGTAATATTATTACTTTGTATATTATAATATTATTTTTGGTTATAATATGATATTAATGTTATAGTTAATCAATGATGTTTGTTCAAAATAAATGTCCAAATATTAAGAAAACATGTAGTTTATTGTAAAACACACTTCTAATTTTATAATCTAAAAGCTTGTTTGGTATGCAAGATATGATAGAGACATGATAGAATATCAAGCATGATAAGGATATGATAGGATACAGACATGATAAGACTTATCCTATCATGTGTTTGATTGACACATGATGTAACACCCCATATTTTTCTCATTTTAATTTAATTAAGATTTAAATTAATTATTATAAATTATTTAGCATTTTATTGGATTTATTTGAGAATTATTGAAAAGGAAGTTATTGGGCTTGTGTTATGATTAGTAGAGGGGAGGTGCTAAATGGTAGGCCCTTACTAAAGTAAATTCTATTTTTCATTAAATAAGGAAAAGAGGAAATTGTGAGAGTGGAAGCAAAAAGGGCAAAAGTCTGAGAAAGAGAAGATACGTGAAAGAAGATAAGAAGAAGAGCTTTCAAGATCTTTAACCAAGGTAAGGGGGGACTCTTCCGGTTAATTTCTATTATGCGATTATAGGTGATAGAATAGATTAAGATATGATTCGATTCGAGTGAGTATATTGGGATTGGGATTGTTAGGTTTAGGAATGTTATAATTTAGATTAATTGATGAAATTGTATGAATTGTGGTTGATAATGAGTTTTATCGATGTATGATGATGTAATTGATGATTGTATGTCTGTAAATGGTCTTTGGAATCGATTTTGGGTGAAAGGAGTGTGAAATCGCAGGTCTGTCACAGACAGACCTGAGAATCTGTAGAATCGCACGTCCGCTAAGCGGCCTCTGGCTCGCTAAGCGGGTGTTGTTCGTTTTTCAAAAAAATAAAAGGGCTCGCTAAGCGGAGCTAGTCCTCCAAGCGGTGGTCCCAACGTAGTTCGTTTCTGCCATAGGCCGCTGGTGAGTCCCTGAGCGGATCCTGCTGTGTAGAAATTTCTTGAACTTTAAAAAATCATAACTTTTGATCCGTATATGCGTTCTTCGTGACGTTTTGGGCGTTGTAAAGCAAATTAAATATTTTATATGATGGATTGGTGGGATGGGTAGTGGCCCGACTTAATTTTAAAAATTGATTTAATTGCCTTGTGAAATAAAATATTGTGCATATGTGTGATTGTGTGAATATGACAATGTTTCGGTGTGATGATAGATGAATTGTGGTTATTGTTATGGTTATTATGATGAATGTGTAAATAGTTGAATGATTGTGCAAACATGTACATACTTTGTCGGTGATGAAAATGGTGAGACGATGTGGTGCATCGGATCGGTGATGTTTTTAAGTATGTTATATGTGTGCATTCATTCATATGCATTCAGTGATGGATCCCAATGATGTTTGGATCAATGATGGACATAATTCTCCTTGTGTGAAATTTGTGTCGGTAGGGCCGTATCTCGATGAGGTTTAGATCGGTCAGGTAGATTAATTCCACAGTTTATTGGTACCACATGCATAATGTCAGTTGGTCATATGCATCCTTGTAATAACATTATTGAATTGATTTCAGTGTTATGGTTGGTGTTGAAATTGTTATGATTGATAATTTGAGAATCTGAATATATGACGAATTGGGTGAATGATATATTATGATGTTTTGTTGCTTATGAATGCATAATATTGATTAATTGTGAATGAGACTCACCCTTACTTGTTGAAATTTTTCAGATTGAAGAGTAGCGGCATTAGTGCTCAGTGAGGATGACTCGTAGAGTTTATCCGTTATTTTGGGTCGTGTCGGTCATGCTCTGATCTTGTAACACTGGGAACGCTAGACTTAGAGTTTAATTTTGTTATACTCTCTTTGGTTGTTTGGAATATGTTCCGTTGGAACCATTTTGAAAGATGTCTTATTATTCCGCTGTGATAAACATAATAATGTTATTTTGGTGAACCTTCCTATTAAGGCATAACTTCAAACTATAGTGGGTTTATTTGTTTTAAATAATTGTGGCACCCTTGTGTTTATGTTTTTACTCTGATTATTCTATTAATTGCCGCGGGGTTTAGAAGGGTGTTACACAGGATAACCGATAGCGTGTGTGTATATATATATATATATATATATATATATATATATATATATATATATATATATATATATATATATATATATATATATACACGCTTATAAAATAAATATATTTTTTCTAAATTATTTTATAAAATATTTTAAAATTAAAAAAAATATTGATACTATTGAATAAATAATTTCAAATAATATATATATATATATATATATATATATATATATATATATATATATATATATATATATATATATATATATATATATATATATATATATATATATATATATATATATATATATATCACAAAATTACCGTTGCAAAAACATATATTTAATTTAATAAAAAATAAAATTAGAATTCATATTTTTAAAATTTTAATAATTATGTTATTTTTAAATATTCTAATTTTTTATTTTATTAAATTAATTATTAATATTTTTAATTTAATATCAAATTAATTTTTATTTATACTTTGTCATTTTTAACTTTTTTTTTTAAATTATATTTTATAGGGGTAAATTAGTAAATCATTTTCTTATCTTATCCTGTCGGATTCTAACCCAACTCATATTTAGGATAACAATTTGAACTAATGAGGCAGAATATGATAAGTTTCAGGATTAACTTATCGTATCCTGTTGTGTCGACAAACACTAAATTGAAATAGGATATGATACAAATATCTTATCCCGTCTTTTATTCTGCTCATCAAAGGGATCCTAAATGAGTAAATAAAGTATTTAACATATTCAGATGATAGAGTTTGAACACAAATTTAGTTTGTTCAATTTTTATGAAATAAAATGTATTTTTCAATTCTAATTATAAAATGGAAGTGTGTGAATTATACATGGTCTAGATTTTATTGACAATATCTCTGATACAAATATCAATTGATACAAATTTATTTTTGCTTTCAATTGGTATTTATGGTTTATTTTTGTATCAATTGATATAAAATTATCAACTCTTGTCAATATTCTAGGAAAATAAACTCTAATCAAAATGATGTTAACTATAACAAGAGGGCTCATAATTTATTTAAGATTAATGCTGGTGTTATATACAATGTGATTTGAAGAACCAACTTAATAATTGTTTCAACCACTACAATGCACAAGGATTATCAGCGTCGTCCATCTATAGACTCAGATGTTAGATATTCGGTATGATAATTCTGGATATCTTCGAAGAATTGTGTTCGTTCACTTTCCGAACAAAGTATTTCGACCCTATTCTTGTTTGGGTTCACGTAATCTTTGCGGGGATAATTCTCGAAGAGCAATCTGTTTATGAAAATAGAGCACAGATCAGAATGTAGAGAGGAAGTATACTTTCGTGTACCAAAATTGAGGCCAAATGACTCCTTATATAGGAGATTAATAACAGAAACCAAAAAGGTACAATTTTTCAGAAAAACGGTTATGTCGGTTGAGAAAGGGTACAACTATTCAAACAAATTTTTCGAACGGGGCGCTGCTCCGCACCCCGCCCGCTGACCTGGGGCGCTGCCCCTTGGACCCTGGCAGGGCGCAGACGGGGCGCTGTCCCGCACCCCGCCAGGGGCTACGCCCCTTGGAACCCCGTTTCTATTATTCGTATTCAATTACACATTTGGCTCGACGAGCGTGCACTCCGCACTACCCTATCTCGTTTCAAACTTAACGCATAATTGCACTGGCCTATAGTAAATCACATTACTACCAAAATACATTGATGATACTAAAATCACCAACATCAGATGAACGCGTTCAACTCACCAACATGAAACATGCAGTTTCAAAACAACAATGACGCGAGAACATTGGTACTATATATATTCTGACTTGAATCAATCCTAAACATGTCATGAAATCACAGGGTGCACGATTGAACCAATGTAAAAATTAGTTCCATTATTTTGTTTTTGTTTAATTTTCAATTTACGTTGTTATTTACAGAAATATTGATATATTATGTTATTGTTAATTTATCAAGTATCAAGGTGCTCATGTTAAATGTTGAAATTAAAAAATCTGGTGATGAGTAGAATACAAGTTGGGCCTTGGGATCATGTAAAACACAACAATAGCGCGTGAAACATATTTTACTGTTACCGGCAGCACTAGCAGAATATATGAAGGGAGACACCGAGGTTTATGTCTACAAAGAAGAGGGACCACCATTAACCAATAGCAGCCCCCGTTCTTTCTAGAATTAGCCCATTCCATATAAACAACTTGACCAACTGGCCAAGTGTGTCTATTATTTTATACTAATGTTGTAGTCATCATACAGTATTCTAGTTAGTGCCATTATTTTTATATTGCACATTATTGTAGTTAGTGGCTATATCTATGTATATGATCATACTATTAACATAAGTTGGATGGAGGATCTTATTATTAGCCATGTTAATTTCTATTTGATAAGAAAAGAAAAGCTGGATCGTTGAAGACATGAAAGACTCATCAACAACCCTTTCAACATATCTCTTAAAAATTCAACTTAAACCGCAAAACTCAACTCATAAATATTGTAAGAGAAGTTGTTACTTCGTATGTGTCCTAATTATAATATGAGTGTTGTGGAATAAACTACACACTTTATTAGTAAGCTATGCTTCTCGACATTTCAGTTGGATGTACGTTAGGAGGAAAGATAGATGAAAGTTGAAAACACCTATGAAGCACAGACTCCGACACGGACACCGGGACACGACACGACACGGACACTCCGACACCGATATTATCAAAAACATAGGACACCGACACCGCTACATATAAGCTAATATTTAAGTTTCATTTATCCATATATTTGATAAAAAATAATGTCTTTAATTCTTTATTGATAACATTGTTTCAACCCATGTTTAACCATTTTAGATGTGTGAGATTTGTCCAAAAAATATATAAATGTGTGTTGAAGCAAATAAGAAAAACAAATTTTTGTTTGAAACATTTGTCCGAGTTGTCGGACATATGTGGTATGAGTGTCATACGAGTGTCGGACACCGATTAAAAGAGAGCCGAAGCAAAGAAAAAAAATCATTTTTTAGGGGACACTTGTCTGACTTTTCCGACACTTGTTTGACTTTTCTGACACGTGTCGTACGGGTGTCATACAAGTGTCGGACACCGACGCGTGTCGGACACCACGACACGCCTACTCCTAAAGGTGTCCGTGCTTCATAGGAAAACACTGATAAAAAATGTGTCAAAATGAGTATCTTTCAACTGAACCATCGGTGAAACAAAAAAGATATTCATGTAGTTGATTCAAACACAATATTATTAGCTCAGATAGATGTACTTTTTAAATAGTTAGCGGCATCCCAACTAGCACAAGCGAATTTGAGTCATATTCAAACATTAAAATATGATTTTTATGGAGAGGAACATGCAAATGGTAAATGTATAGTAGAGGTTGAAAGTAGGGATGACAACGGGGCGGGGCGGGGACGATTATCACCTCTCCCAAACCCAAACCCGAATTCCCAAACAGTTCTTGTTTCCCGCCTCAAACCCAAATGAGGATGGAGAATTAAAACTCAAATCTGACCCAAACGGGTTCGGATATCCTCGCTCCGCCACCATCCATTTAGTGAAATCAATTTTTTTAAATAGAAATACTTATTTTTTTCAAAATTAAATTACTTTATAAATAATAAAATGAAACAATTTCAAAAAAATTATACATAAATTCAAATATTTTAAATAATAAATACAAATCAAAATATCAAAAGTCAAAACTTTAGTAACGTACTTAATATTCTAAATTATCAAAAATATATAATAATATACACAATGAAATAAACGGGGTGGGTACTAGTGTCCCCATTACCCGACCCGTCCCCATATTTTGTAATCGAGGAAAACCCAAACCCAGTCAAAGAGGATTTTCCCCGTCAACTTCGGGGTGGATTCGGGTGGGTACGAGTTTTATTGTCATGCCTAGTTGAAAGTGCTGAAGTTCAGTATACAAATTTTCAAAAGAATAACCCTTATTCCAACACCTACAATCTTTGTTTGAAAGATCATCTGAAATTCATGTGGATCTCTTTGAATGCTAACCAAGGAGTTCAATTGGTTCTCAAAGTACCTCAAAAGAAACCATCACTTTTATAGAAAAATTTGTCCAACTTCTTGAAAGCAACTTAGACAAACTTTGAACAAGTTAGTAAGACTAAAAAAGACATGTTTAAGACTCAGACGTGTCGCAACCGGCTTAAAAATTAAGAGTCACCACCATTATTTTTGTATCCTAATGGAAGAGAAGATAACAGATAACCCTAATCGTTTAGAGATTCTAAGTTCATGAGTCTATTAAATAAAGGGAAGGTGTTAGGCACCATTTATTTCCCTTGTACTCAAGGGGACCCGAGATATGTTTAGGTTTTAATGAAGTTTTAATTTGAATAATCACTCGGTAGACGTTAAGTCGACCAATCGATTATTCGAGGATATGGTGGATGTAAAATCTGCCCATCCAAATATTGGTAAAAAAGTGTTGAGTCTTTAATGTCTCAAATTTTATTATATTAGTTCCATGTATATGTGAAAGGGTTTTAGTTTTCTAATTAGGGGACTCGCCTCGATTTTCACCGCATACCTACGTATCTCCTTGCGAAGAACCAAAGTCTCATTTTGTAGTTCGTAGTATGTTTGGTTGGTTTTAGATGCGGAAGAAAATAACTTAGACGACAAAGCGTGTACTAAGTCTTCGATCACTCAAACGAATGAATGTGCATTCATCCGTTTTTAATCCGCATATTTGAAAAATGTTTGTGAGTAATCACTTAGACCAAACGTGTGTTAAACCCCTCGATTACTCATATGACAAACGAATGTTTATTCGCCCATCGGGTTAATTAGAGAATGAATTAATTCTTTTATTAAAAAGGCTTACTTTCCCTATTATTTATCTAACAAATTTTTATTATGTATTATTTTGGCTTAAATGTAGTTTTAGCTCTCCAAAATTTTCAATTGTTTGATTTTGGTCTCCCATGTTTCAATTGCTTGATTTTGGTCCCCTAAGTTTTCTAATTGTTTGATTTTGGTCCCCTAAGTTTCAATTGCTTGATCTTTGGCCCCTCAAGTTTGTCCCTTTTTGCATTTGATAGTCCCCTAAATTTCAATTGCTTGATTTTGACCCCTCAAGTTTGTCCATTTTTGTATTTAATAGTCCCCTAATGACATGTAGCCTAAATTTCTTTTTTTTGTTGCTTTTTCTCTTTTTTTCTTTCTTCTCAACAATTCTATTTTTCTTCTCTTTTTAATAGTTAAGTTTTGAATGTAATATTTTGAAAATCTTAAACATTTCATTCAAAAAAACCTCCTATAAACTCAAAACTATCACTTAGAACAATTAGATTAAGGGATATGACCATTTATCTTCAAAGGTTTATTGTAAGGGAGACCAGGATTTTCATAAATGGCTAATATAGGAGAGACCACCCCCATCAACTTTATTCACGCTCTCAGGTGCACCCCTTAGGTTATCCATGAAAAACATTAAAGAGGATAAAAGCAAAAGGTAAGGTAAGAAATAATACCTATGAAAGAAGAAGAAGAAGAAGCGTAAAAGACTAATTGAAGCGGAGAAAGATTGATAATATGATAACCCAAGAAAAGTGAGAGGACAACTAAAAACAAAAATTACAACAATGTGAAATGCAAAAGAGAAGAGGTCGTTGAAATAACAGGGGCAAAGGCAAGAGGAAATGAAAGTTGCACAAAGTGCCAAAGCAACCCTTATATAAAAAAGGAGGGAAGATAATCAACGCCACAGAGCAAAGGGAAGTGGAAATTTGATAATTGACGGTTGATATAGTACATGGAAAACATAAGTATACTCAAGTGAACTTGAATGCTATAGACCGACACGCCACACTCTAACCTATGAACATCGGGCCATGCGTAGGATATTTTGCGAAATGTCTCAATGGTTGGACAAGCATATAACAAAGTTGTCTCTAGATCCTTTCTAGTCCTCAACATAGAGTCAAGGACAAAATATGTTCGACCCAATTATCAGAAGACTTCTCACGCATCACGACGTAACACGCCTAGGGGACAAGTGTTTTGAGAAGGCCCCAAGCCTAAAGTCAAGGATGTCCAATTTCACCCATCTTATGAATACCATCATTGGCATAGAAACATGTATGATCTTAATATATAAGTAACTACATCTCCATGATTCAAAGACAGACTGAGCATTAGTGTACTAACCTTGCAAGTCCACCACGTGCGGTCGTACTGAAACAACGTGAACCATCCTGCAACCACACTAGAGTAACGTACGTTATCACCTCAAAGATCTGCACCAACAATTCTTATTTTAGTACGGAACAAATAGGTACCCTTTAAACTAAGTAAGATCTATGTCAATCAAACTGTGAATCGACTTTGAAGGACAAAGTGTTTGAGTTAATCGCTTCAACTTCGTCTCAAGCTTCCTTTATTATTGGACTCACACACCTAAGGATTTAACGTGTGTTATTAAGATACTGATTTTAAGGTGATTTATATAGAGAGTAGTTCTTCTCATTTAGTTGCTTTAACTTTCCTTTAATTTTGTTTTAGGAAGTGGGTCATGCTAACATGTGCCCTTAGAGCACGTGTTAAAGATACTATAATTAGAAAATGTTAAATATAATTAAATATAATAAAGTCATATTTAAAGTTTTGACACATTGAATGCACGTGTTCCTATAAAATATTTATATAAATAACTTATTAACTTGTGTCTTTGGGCTACATGTTAGTTTTTTATTTTTTTTTATTTTTATATATATCTTTTAATTTCCTTTCTCACTAGGGTCTTGTTTTATGATGAATCAAATAATACAATTAATTTGGTTATACCGGTTCAACCATTAAAAAAAACGGTTCTTAAATAGCTTTGAGTGAAGCTCTAAAAAAAGTTGAATGAGATTGTTTAACAAAATATCAAGGGTCGAGCATGACCTACTATATCATATGATACGATACAAAATAAAGTAATAGTACAAGATATGTCTCATCTAATCATTTTATTTATTTTTTGTTGAAGTTAGGTGTCTTATCTAATCATTAAAACAAAATAATGTTGAAAGCTATACGTAGGTCCAAAATTGTCCCCACTTTTGTTTGATGAACTTTCCTCTCAAACAACAAGGACGTAACGTAATATATAGCCAAACACACACAAAAAAAGACACCTAATGGCACTTGCCCTTTGGTAATGGCCACAAGAATAAGACATGTGGGGTCCACATACAAAACACAAGGTAAATAATAATAGTAGAAAGCTTTTGTAAGTCACATAATTAGTAATTTAGTATTTCTAGTTATAGTAATCTTCAACCTTAAAATCTTGTTGGTTTCTAATTTGGGTAACTTGACTATAATATTTAGACTCTACCTACCCCACCAATCTGATTTGACATTTAACACCGGTTATAGCCGGTATAGAAAGAAGAAAATTTAGTGGCTTTTTCTATTCTTGTCTCGACCAATTATGAAGATATACGTGTTCTCATTTCCTACATACATTCTTCACCCACTATCAATAGTAATAGTTCTCAACATTATGAAGATTTTTAGGTCAATATTGGGAATCCAATGGTTCTTATCACTCTAGGTTTCCCATACCTAATTTATGAGTTATGAAAGTGTTGTATGTTTCTGTTGTGCTGCCATGTAAAGTTGTCAACGGCATAGATAGAAGCCAATGATAAGAGGATTGTTTTTATCCTCCACGCTAGACAATGAAGTGAATATCCTTTATCATGGTAGATTTAGGAAAATCATTATCAACTCTCGTGATAAAGAAAATTTTGAAATATTAATTTAAATCAAATAGATTGAAGTTAGACCGATAAAAACTTAAATCTTTCCTACTGCAATACTTCAAAAAGTGTTTATCTATTTTCAAATTAAAAGTACAAACTTCACATGTATATTTTTTTTTTCATTTTAAAACACACTCAAGTGATTAATTATTAATAATTTACAACAATAAATACTAAATATCTATATCTTTGATACAATTACGATAAATGACTGATATTAATAAACGGAGGAGAGCCATGACATCTCTTATCTTGATATGGTCGAGTGATTAAGACTATTTTTTCCATATAAAATTAGAAGTTTACTCTTAATTCCACCAATTTTATATATATATATATATATATATATATATATATATATATATATATATATATATATATATATATAAAAGTTGTTAAGTTTCTTAAAAAAAATTGAGTCAAAATTAAGAATTTTTTTATAATTTCTATAATTTATTTATTATTTATTTTATACCTTTGCTTCCAATTATTTATTAATTCCTTAATAATTAAAAACCAAAAAATTGCAATACAACTAACCACGTTCTTAATTAATTTTCCATTCACCTTGCAAATTTCTCATAAATTATTTTTTATTAATTCATTAATAACTAAAAATAAAAAATAGCAAAAAAAACCAACCATTCCTTGTTAATTCATTGTCTACGTAAGTGGTTTTATTTTTATAATTTCCTATTCACCTTCCCAATTTCTCATAGTATATTAAAAACTAGCGTGATAGGACGCACGGGTATCCGTTGTGGCCGTGTTATTTTGTTCAATATATATTATTTTAGAGGTAAATGTCATAAAACCAGATGTGTGAAATATAGAAATTTCTTTTTAAAGGTTGGGGCAAAGTTTGAGATATTTTCATCAATAAAAATTATTTTCCCGTTAATATTCAATATTTCGATCAGTAACTTAATGTTCCCGTAAATATTTAATATGTTTTTCAGTAATTCATGTTCTCGTTAATATTTAATATTTTATTCAGTAACTTCATGTTCTCGTTAATATTCAATATTTTGATCAGTATCTTCATGTTCCCGCTAATATTCATTATTTTGATCAGTAACTTCGTATTCTCGTTAATATTCCAAACTTGTTCCCGTTAATATTCAATATTTTTATCAGTAACTTCATGTTCCCGTTAATATTCTTTATTTTTATCAGTAACTCCGTGTTCTCTTAATATTCATTATTTTGATCAATTACTTTGTGTTCCCGTTAATATTCCAAATTTGTTCCCGTTAATATTGAAAAAAATTATCAGTAACTTCATGTTCCGTTTATATTAAAAAAAATATCACTAACTTCGTGTTCTCGTTAATATTCAATGTTTTGTCAATAACTTCGTGTTCCAGTTAATATTTATTATTTTGATCAATAACTTTGTGTTCCCGTTAATATTCAAATTTTGGATCAGTAACTTAATGTTTCCGATTATATTAAAAATTTTGATAAGTAACTTTATCTTCCGTTAATATTCAGTATTTTAATCAATAACTCCGTGCTCCCGTTAATATTCAATATTCAATATTTTGATCAGTAACTTCATGTTCCCGTTAATGTTCAATATTTCGATCAGTAACTTCATGTTTCCGTTAATATTCAATATTTTGATCAGTAATTTATGTTCTCGTTAACATTCAATATTTTATTCAGTAACTTCATGTTCCCGTTAATATTCAATATTTTGATTAGTAACTTCATGTTCTTGCTTATTTTGTTCAATATTATATATTTTTATAAAAAAAAGAAATTGATGTAATTATTATTATGATACATTTCGTTCAGCAAAGATACATAATAAAATTAAAAATAAAATTGATAAAGAATATAATAATGAAGTGTTATTTTATTAATATGCAATAAAAATTGAGAAGATCAATAAAGAATACACAATGTCGATTGTCCAATGCAATAAACTTAGTCACATTTACTTCCAACGTATTCCAAATTTGTTCCCGTTAATATTCAATATTTTTATCAGTAACGTCATGTTCCCGTTAATATTCATCATTTTGATCAGCAACTCCGTGTTCTCGTTAATATTGAAAAAATGTATCAGTAAGTTAATGTTTATGTTGATATTCAAAAAAATTATCAGTAACTTCGTGTTCTCGTTAATATTCAATATTTTGTCAATAACCCTGTATTCCCGTTAATATTTATTATTTTGATTAGTAACTTCGTGTTCCCGTTAATGTTCAAAATTTGTTCCCGTTAATATTCAAAATTTGGTTCAGTAACTTAATGTTTCCGATAATATTCAAAATTTTGATCAGTAACTTCGTGCTCCCGTTAATATTCAATAGTTTAATCAATAACTCCGTGCTCCAGTTAATATTCAATATTTTGAATATTAACGAGATACATGTGCATTCACACTAGGACCAGTGGTAGGCTCATTAGTTTTAATATTAAATATTTTGATCAATAAACATTATTTTTCTGTTAATATTCAATCGAATCAATCGAATAATTTTGAATTAAATGTGCTAATATCAGTACCATATACGCGTACCATATAAGTACCCGTGTGTAAATATAAATAAGATCATGATCGGCGTTTCTATAAAATTTGTGATATGCACCATTGTTATAAATAGGTCAAGAGTGAAAATATAAATAATTTTGGTTTTAATTAAATTATTTAGGTGAAAAAAAAGTTGATATGAATAATATAATATGTGAATACTTTAAATTAGAAAATATTTTTAAAAAAATAAAGTTCAATCTTGAAAATAATACAAACCTTTAATAGGATGAGAAATAAGTTTTTATTGATTTATAAATAATTAAAACAATATTTTGACTCCACGATATCTCTCTTTCCCTCCCTTCCAACATGCCTAATTTTTTAAGAGATTATAAAGATTGCTTTTAATAGAAATCAATTCTCTATTAAAATCAATTCTCCAAGAATATAATTTACTTTTATATGTTATGTATTGACTATTTAATTAACCCTCCATAAAAGAAAATAAAGGAGCATTAAATTGATATGTATTAAAAAAATAGAACGCAGGTAATGTAGATATTGATGTCTTTCTATATTCTTTTTCTTCCCTTTGTTCTCTTCTACTTGATTTATATATATATATATATATATATATATATATATATATATATATATATATATATATATATATATATATATATATATATATATAAAATCTCCAACCTTTAAGATAATTCAAGATACAAAATATAAAAGATTTCATCTTAAATTCATTTCAATCAAAACTTTTTCCGTAAACACTCCACCATTACACACATTTGTGTTTTATTAATTAATTAAATAAAAGATAAAAACATGCATTTAATATATTATTAATTTTGTACTAAATTTTTTTAATTAATTTTAATTTTAAAAACCATTTTTGTTGAGTCAAATTAAAAAAACAATTTTAAGTAATAGATAAAAGACACAATTATTTTATATAAAAAAAAACACACAATTGATTTACTCACATTCTCATAAACTAAATACAACTCTTACTCTCATACATTTCATTCACAAACACAAATATCATATATTTTAAATATCTGGGTGTGCCACTTGCTAGTAGAACACTTACAGTGACCATGTGCAGACCTTTGATTGAAAAAATTGTAGCAAGGATTACTCATTGGACTGCTAAACTTTTAAGTTATGCAGGTAAAAAGCAACTGATTCGTAGTGTGCTTTTCTCTATCACTAACTATTGGATGCAGGTATTCTTTATTCCTAAATGTGTTACCCATCATGTGGAGGCTATTTGTAGGAGCTTTTTGTGGAGTGGTACTGCAGAGATAACAAAGAAATCTCCTGTTGCATGGGACAAGATATGTGATCCAAAGAACGCAGGAGGGTTGGGTATAACAGCACTACATGAATGGAACCTTGCTACCATGGGTAAATTGCTTTGGAATATTCAGTCAAAAGCTGATAAACTGTGGGTTAAATGGCTGAATGCATACTACTTGAAGGGGCGTGATTTCTTAAGCTGGCAGCCTGGGGTAGGGTGTTCTGGGCTAATCAAGAAGTTGACTGATTGTAGAGGGGTGGTTACTAGTGTACCATACTGTTTTGATACCCTGCAGACAGGCACCTACACAACTGCCAGAATGTATAGTAGCCTTCGTGGAGCTAAACCTCAGGTTGTATGGAAGAAAATGTTTTTTAGGAATCTATCTCGGCCCCGTGCCCAATTTCATTTATGGCTAGCTATTATGGGAAGGGTGAGTACCAAATCCAGATTACTTAAATTTGGAGTCTTGACTGATGCAACATGTGTTTTCTGTCAGGGTGTTGAAACCTTAGAACACCTTTACTTTGAATGCCCTTGGACATGTGCTGTGTGGTCTGAATTGCTGCAATGGCTGGGATATCAAAGAGTACCACTGCCTTGGGCCCAAGAAATCATGTGGATAAATGTAGAATCTAGCAAAAAGGGTTGGAGAAGACAATTCCTCAAGGCTACGGTTGCTGAATTCATGTATGGGATATGGAGAAATAGGAACGCTATTGTCTTTGCTAATGATGTCATGGATACTAGTATCAGTATGGCTACTAAACAAATTATCATTGCTAGGTGTTCTAGGAATGGTAAACTTAGCAAGCACATTAGTGCTGGTTTGAGTATTTGTAATTGCCAACTTGCTAGCCTGGATCTTCGGATCGGCCTTTGTACCTCATTGTTTTTCGGAAATAAAATTTGCATATTGATTCCAAAAAAAAAAAAAATCATATATTTTATGTGAGAATGAATATTATATATGTTAACATTAAAAACAATTGTAAACTCTAACCCGTATTAAATTTATGTGTACCAAATTCCTATATTTTAAAATCGTCGCATTAAATTTTTTAACATCATATGTATATAGTTTAAATAATATAATATAAATAAATATTAAAAAATATAAATTAAAAATTAGAGTAATATTGATGATAATTAATTTAAATAATTGTAACTAATTTTTTTATAACTAATATGGTTATCTTTTATTTTATAACTAATATAGTTATTTTTAAAATAGTTAGAGTATATATAAATAAGCATTACATAGAAGTTGAAATGTTAGCTAAATAACAAAAACATGTGCCTATAAGTTTTTTTTTTATATAAATAATATCTGAATCACTATTTTTATAAAAACAATTGTTCCCGTTTATAAAAATAACATTGTCTATATTGTATTTTTTATATTAAATCATTTTTATATAATATTTTATAATTTATTTTTAATTGAATGTAACATTTAATATTTTTAAAATAGAAAAATTAAATATACAGTAGATATTAGAAAATATAAAAAAAATAACAAATTTATTATCATTTAAAAGTAAAAAGAATAAAAAAGGAAACAAATCAAATGCATATTATATTACTGTTTGGTCGATTTTGCTGTCTAATAACACTATTACATTAACAAAAGGTTAAATGTAGACAAATTAATAGATCTATATGGATAATTATATTCAAAATAAATAATTTCTTAGTATAAAAATAAATCTTATAAATATTAAATAATACGTATGATAAATTAAAATTTATAATTAGTTGTTCATCAAAATATAACACATAATAGCAAGTTATTTGCAATATTATCTCCCACCATTACAAAAAAAATCATGTTGGGTCTCCCCTGATCCGTCCAAGATTTCACTATATCTTTACTCTATCGGATTTCCCTACTATGACAATTTTAATACTTTTCTCGTATTTAAATAGTTAGTACATATTTATTAAATCATTATTTCAATGACATAGATTTCAATAGTAACATGTTTTTTCATATTTAGATCAATAATAAACATCACATTCTATTTTTCTCTTATTTTGATCATTATTATATTTTTTATTATATTTTTTTCCGCGTATATGTAAGGTGTTGTAATTTTTTCCCTTTAAGTTATTGTAATATATATTTACTTTATTTATTTTAAATATTTTTGAAAAATCAAGTTTATAAATGTTTATCCATTTTAGACTTTAATGTAGCAATAATAATAATTTTACAAATAGAATTCTCAACTCAACAATTGAAACAAAAATTATATTTTATGTATATCTTCTTTATATTTTTCTTATTTTTACTTTTCTTCTTTTTGATTTGGATTTTATAGAGAATATTTTTTATTTTATTTATTTAAAGTACAGTATAATTTATTTGGGTTAAAAATTTTATAAAAAAATATTTTGAAATTAACTAAATATATAGGTTATTAATGATCAAATCTTGATTATGTTCTCTTTTTGATCGGTAACATATATAGAAATAATAAAACAAATCAAAATTCATTAGATATAATGAGATATAATGGATTAAATTTTATTTATTCTTGTTTTACTCTTATTTTTTTTTCTTCTTTAAACTGAGACCCAAAAAATATATCAACAAAAACTGAGATCCAAAATCACCGCAATTCCAGAAGAACGGGAAGAAATGTTTAACAATAAAGTTCAAAAGACGGGACTTATAATTCCAGAAGAACAGGAAGAACCGTCCAACAGTAAAGTTGGAAACTTATAATTTCAGAAGAATTGGAAGAACTTATAATTCCAGAAGAATTGGAAGAACCGTTCAAAAGTAAAGTTGGAAAGACAGGACTTATAAAAGTGGAATCATTTCTAAGGTAGAAAACCAACGGAACCGTTCAACAATAAGAACAAAACAACATAATAAAATTAAAATGAAAACTCATTAAAACCAAAACAGTAACAAACAAACCACGTCAATGAACCACATACAATCATCACACTTATCACAGTATAATTTATCTATTTTTTTTCATCCTATTATAAAAATTAATTGCACATTACAAAAATTGTACTTACATTTGTATTAATTCTTACGTACTCTATAATTGTACTTACAAAAATGGCAGAAATCAACTAAAAATAATGATTTGAAAACCCTGATGACAGTTTTTTCCTTGATCAGATGAGTTTTGATGAAAACCCTAGCAAAGTACATAAACGTAGAAAATCAAACCAAGATGTCAGTTGGTTTGATCAGATGAGTTTTGATGAAAACCCTAGCAAAGTACATAAAGGTAGAAAATCAAACCAAGATGTCAGTTGGTTTGTTTTGATGTTGCTTGATCTCATTCCACCATCGTATCTAAACAACATAAGACCAAAATAATAGAATATAAGAAAAAACCTCATCAAAATCAAAACAATAACAAACAAACATACCTGATGAGTTTTGTTATGTCATTTTTTTATAAAATAGAGATACATGTGGTGCAGGAACAACATGTATGTCACCACCCTGTGCAACACAAAAAATAATATTAGACAGACAACAAACCAAAAACAGTATAGGAAAAACCAACCAAAGAAATCACTTCATTACCGATACGTCAACAAAAATCATCTCAAAATGCTCCCTGGAAAAACCAACCAAAGAAATCACTTCATTACCGATACGTCAACAAAAATCATCTCAAAATGCTCCCTCTTGTTCGAAACAACTTTCCATTTGTGGTGCATTCGAGCAGAAACTTTCCAAAGTTCTTTGCTATCGTTGATGTCACAGATTTTCACCAATGGTCTCGCCATATTGTACAGCCAGTTAGCACAAGCAGCAAAGTAAAAGTGATCTGATACTACAGAAAAGTGGAAGCCACAAATGCTATAAATAACACAATCATTATGTATAATGTAGGAGTTACAAACTCTTCATTACATAACTGATGCAGAAGCTGAATGGACAGAAGAATATAAAGTCCTTATTATGTTAATTATGTAACACATAATTATGCAGAATAGAAGATGCATGGACAGAACCACACAAATGCTAATTATGTAACACATCTATAGTGGAAGATGGAAGAACATAACTTAATAAATGAACAGTCCACATGGCGCATCAATAAGCAACATTTCCTACTTTCAGAATAAGCCACTTGGCAGCATGAGAGGAACTCTTAAAAAAGATAGAGTTTTCTTATATTATAGATATAAATCTTCAAATTATTCAATAATTCCTCAATTAACACGTTTCAAATTTTATTTAACCCCTCAACCCAAGTTTCAAAATCCACTATCACATTAATCTCTTTTCTATTTTAATACACCCATTTTTTTTAGAACATCTCGCCCCTACCTCATGTAGTGGTCAGTTTTCATTTTTAAACTTATTGGTTAATATTTAAAGAAACAATAATTCATGATATTTGATATTTGATTTGTAATTTTCCTTGTTGTCCGGTTTTTTGTTTGCCTTGTCCTCTTGTAAGTAGTTTGAGAACCCTTTGTTCTCTCTTTAATATAATTGCTTATTCAAAAAAAAAAAAAATTCATGATATAATTTTTATTTTTTCTTTCATTTTATGTAGTGTTTTAGAAGTTTGCTCTCCTTCATCCTTATCTTTATGAATTTTATTTTGTTCTTTTATTTATTTTGTTTAACTTTTCTTTGTTTTTTTATTCATTTGGCGCAGATAAAGAAAATAAAAGAAGGCATGTATTGTTGAAAATATGGTACATTTTTAGTAATCATTATTATTATTATTATTTTAGATTGGTTTCAATATTGTTTTTAAGATGATTTGCATTGGCTAGGGTTTTTGATTTTTTATTTGTAACACTCGAGGCTGAAGAAGGCGAGGGATGGTTGCACCATAATTTCCCAAATTTTTTGTTGTGGGTGGTCGCCACATCAGACTGAGAGGGATCCCGAGATTGTGCAGGGAAGAAACTGCATGAGTGAAGGAAGGGATTGATTGATACTACCTATACCAACAAGATGCATCTTCTTTTCGATAGCTTGTTCCCTAAGAACTCCATAGTTAAGCGTGCTTAGTCGATAATCTTGAAAGCAATATTAAGTGTTATATCAGTGTATTAAGTTTGGTATAAGCTATAAGATATTTGTTATTGATTCTGCAATTTTAGTTAAAATATATAAATATGAATGTTTAATGGGAAAAAGTTGTTAAAATTCATGATAATATAAATTGTCGGTAATTTAGGTGTTGAGATCAAAATTTTCTTTTTATTACTCATGCTCATCTCAATCACATTGCAAGTTATCACATTTTAACTATTTAGGGTTAACGTTTTCATTTGTGGTTGTTTTTTATCACTACTAACACAAGTTAAAACTACAATTCTTATTTTTATTTATTGTTGATGAAAATCACTTCGCAACCTCCTCCATTTGTTATCTTTTTCTCTCGGTCTCACTTTTTGTATTGCAGAATACGTTTTTAATCAATTTGATTTCTCTATATTATGTTTCTCAATTGATGATAATCTTACATTATGTACGTGTATTTTAGTTGATTTATCTATAGTTTAGTTACTTTTAAATTATGGTTGTGTTAATTCAATTTCAACTGAATTATTAAAATTTTGATTTTAACTGAATGATTAAATTATGCAAATAATTTGTTCATGATTTATAATTTACAACATAGTTTGTGTTTGTAAAATGTAAATTAACTATTTTCTTTCTTATTTTTATTTTCCCTAACTTTCATTGATGGTTACAAACGGAACTAAAATATTAAAGTTTCAGCACCATATTAACACCATCTCTCAATAGTCATGTGCAAAACTAAATTGGAATACATTTTTGCCACCCAAAGAGATTTAGATGTGACAAAAAATTGTATAGATTTTGATCTTCATCTTCTAAATTATTTTGTTATTCCTTAAAACAAAGACCGTATGTAATTTTTTTATCCAGTTAGCCTTTTTATTTAAGTCTTTTGTGGACATTGTAATTAATAGATTAGGTATAAAAGTATCTTATTTAACATACATTTTTAATCAATGTGTATTTATATTTTTATATTAAATCAATCTATTTTAAAGATTTTTTTAATACATGCTATAATACTTCAAGGACCAATTATGTGTCAAAACATGACAAAAGTATTTGATGAAATTATTAATAACAATAATGAAAAAGATATATGAAAACTTGCAATTTATATTAAAGTTTTGTAATTTTTATTCATATCAACCCCATGAATAATTTTTTAATGGAGTAATAATAGTTTACCCTGTAATATGAGCGTATTTTGGTTTACTCCACCGTTGCCAAAGATAGGTTTTAGCAACGGTTTTTTTTGAAAAAACCGTTGCCAAAAGGTAGGGAGGAGAAAAGCAAAATTCGCTAACATTATAAGGGTGAATTTCTATTCTTTTTTAATTGATAAAAAAATAAATTTTTATTCTTAGAACTACTCACTTAAAAAGAGTAGGTAGTTTTAGCAGATTTAGAAAAATTTAAATTATATATATATATATATATATATATATATATATATATATATATATATATATATATATATATATATATATATATATATATATATATATATATATATATATATATATATATATATATATAATTGTAAGTTTTTATAAAGAAGTAAATTATTGGTATAAAATTATATTGAAATATTTATTCATAATTTTTAAACTATCATTAAATTAAAATTTATTTATGTATCGCACGGATAAACATCTAATATATATATATATATATATATATATATATATATATATATATATATATATATATATATATATATATATATAAGTTTTAGACAGCTTTACAATATTTTTTCAAGATTTGTCAAGATTACAACTATTCATTATAATTCCGTCATATTCTAATTCATGTCAACCATACACGAAATAAAATTAAGCATGTTTATTTCATGTTTGTGTGATGCAAATAAATTATTATTTCTTCAATTTAAAAAATTATGAATTTACAATTTTGTAGTTTAATGATCAAAATTTCATAAACAAATAGAATGTTGTTGATTTGAACTTGGACTGCTGCAATTACTAATCATAGTATGTGGGCCCCTCAGAACAGCTAATTTAGGATGATATTCCACCTTCACATTCGTAAAAAAATTAAATAAAATATTAGTGTTTAAAAAATTTATTTATATAAAAGAATTAAATATAAATAGCTTATTACCTCAACTTTTCTAGCACACTCGTTGATATACTTATTGTTTTTATAGAACTTACACTTTTTATTTACAGTTACTTTTCATGTTATTTAGACACTGGCAAAAATATTTTTTGGTAGATAGAGCCCTTTGTAACTAGCCCATTGTATTTTGATTATGTATCCCTTTATAGCCCTTTGAGTAATTACCCTTTCATTGTTTATAAACCAAATTACATTTTGTTGGGTTAAAAATAATTTTAATTACTTTGATTTCATTAGAGTTAGGTAGTCATGAGAAATATCATAACCATATCAAAGTTTTAAGTGAGGGGTTGCTTATGGAGAAGAGGGAAGAAACGAAAGTTGCAGACGAAAACCACTAACTCGGTTAAAGAAGAAACCAAACTTTGAATTCATATCTCCATTGAAAATGAAACCTCATCATTTATGCAGTCAACTAACATTTGATTTTGAAACTCTAGGGTATGAATACTCAACTATAAGTTCTACAAATGTAAAAAAAAAAACTTTAGTCATCTTCCTTAGTACTTTTTCTATAGCTTGAATAGGTCATGGAGAAGAGGTTTCAATGTATTGTACATCATTCTGGTGAATTTTCTAAGGAGTTTTCTAATTTCATCAAGTCAGGTTATAAAGGGTTAGAAACAATTTGAGATGTTGATATTTTGAAATTCAGGGCAAGTTAAAAGAGTTAGGTTATCCAATAATAGAGAAGCTTTGGTATTATGATGATATGAATGTTAACGAAATTGTTTAGCTGAAAGATGATAAGGGAACAAAGAGGATGAAAACAATTGCAGTGATGACTAGGACATGTTATTTATATGTTACTCATCCTCTTTCATAACCTGACATTAATGAGGAACTTATACTTTCACTAGAATGAGGTTTCCACCATGTATGAAAATATTGTGGATGAAGGATACAACTTGGAAAAGGGGACACATGTGTTGGAAGATAACATTGGTGATAAGGGAACCAATGATATGGAAGATAATATGGTTGATGAGGGGACCAGTGATATGGAAGAGAATGTGGGTGATGAGGGGGGCACTGATATGGAAGTGAATTTGGGTGATGAGGGGACCACTGAGATGGAAGTGAATTTGGGTGATGAAGAGACCATTGTGATGGAAGTGAATTTGGGTGATAAGTGGACCACTGAGGGAATAAACTATAACCAAGAATATATTGAGGGAATTAACTTTAGCCAAGGAGATGTGGAAATTGAGGGTCCTAATGAGGGATTAAACTGTAACCAATGAGATGTTGATGCAGTAAATTGTAACCAAGGATGTGTGTAAATGAAGGATAGTAAAGACTATGCCTTGAATGACAACTTTGAAGACTCACAAAATGATATAGGAATTGATGGAGAGATGGCAATTAATGATGAGGAAGTATCATGTGAAAACCAAGAGAAAATAAAGGCAAAAGACAAGGAAAAAGAAAAGGCAGAAGGAAAGGGGAAAGACAAGGCAAAAGGCACGGGGAAGGGTAAAATCAATGTTAGGAAACTAAATAAACAAAAGAAAGTGGAATTATCATGTGAAGGGAATGGTTTACTTGAAGATATGAATGAGGGCAAGGACGAAGCTAAAAAATTTGATTAGTGAAGGCAAAATTTACATATAAATTTATAATTATTTTAAATTTTCTTATTTTCAAATTAAAAAAATAAAATAAGTATTTGAAATAATTTATTAATTATAATATTGTATTTCGTATTTAAAAATAGGGTTAATGAACTTTTTCGTCCCTTTAAATATTTCAAATTTCGTTTTTAGTCCCTCCAAAATTTTCCTTCAAGAAATCGTCCCTTCAAAATTTTTCTTCTGAACTATTGGTCCTTAACGTCAAATTTCGTAGCTAATCACTGGCTAAAATCGTAGCTAATCTCTAGCAAATTTGACGTTAGGGACCAATAGTTTAGACAAAATTTTTTGAAGGAACGATTTCTTAAAGAAATTTTTTGGAGGGACTAAAAATGAAATATGCAATATTTAGAGGGACCAAAAAGTTCATTAACCCTTAAAAATAATAAATAAATATGTAAAATTAAGTGCAAAATATCAAAGTTTAAAAATAAATTAGATAAAAGAAAAATAAAATAGAAAAATATATATGTTATTAGATACAATTTTTCTAAAAGTAAAATAAGTAAAAACAATAAAAGATAGGGGAGATATACATGACTTTTAAGATGGCATTTTGTATTATTATACTCATATATTACATTACATTACATACATAAGGTATAATTATTACATAGAAGGAAAAATGAAGTGGAGACATTTGACTACATTGTTATCAATGTGGCTCCGTCCCTGAATGAGGGTGAGGACTTAAAGGTTAATTTTATAGGATTAAGTGACATTGAGGAGTATGATAGTGATGAGTTACCACATGAGTATGGGTACTTATTTTACAGCAAGGGATGATTTTAAAGTGGGAATAAGAACATATGCTATACATTCTGGAAGCTGAAATTTAAGAAAAATAACAAAAAGAGGTTAAGAGCGAGATGCAAGAAAGGTTGTCCATGGCAGACATGCTGTGCTAATATCCAAAATGAAGAGACTTGGTAATTGAGGAAAATTATGGATAAGCAGACATGTAGTAGGGACTACAAGGTTAGGATTCTTCATTTGAAATGGTTAGGCAAAAAGATTTAAATCAATGTTAGAGAGAATACAAATTTGAAGTTGAGTCATATTATGGAGAAGACACATAAAAAATAGAATGTAAAAGCAGTGAACATACTGAGGTTTTGAAGTTGCTATCATCTGTTGTTTACCAGAGGTTTTGTGTTAGATATAACTATTTTAATCTATTTATAGTGCCGTCCCTTGTTGTTTAAAAAGTTTCAGTGTAGTCCCTTGAAGATTTCAAATGATTCATAGTAGTTTGTTTACTGTGCTTGCAGACATTTGTACAACAACTTCAGGAAGAAATTCCCAGGTCTTAAGAGGAATTGATGTGGAAGGCTGCAACTGCTAGTCATGTCATTGCATGGGAGAAATTCATGCTTGAAATTAGGGGGATTAATGAGGAGGCATTAAAGCACTTTATCAAAATTCCACCAAGGTATTGGAGCAAATCAAGATTTAGGACTAGTACAAAATGTGACAATTTAGTGAATAATACGTCCGAGGCTTTAAAAAATGTTTTTGTAACTGCAAGAGCCAAGCCAATTGTCACTATGCTTGAAGAGATAAGATTATATCTAATGTAAATATGGGATTCAAATAGGCAGAAGATTTCCAAATATGAAGGTACAATTCTACCAAATATCAAAAAGAGGATGTAAAAGGAATCCCTAAACACAAACCATTAGATTGTGAGGTAATATGGTTATATTGTGTTTTTTACATGTAATATCTCTATAATTAAATTGGCTTATGAATATATTATGGTTTCTACATGTGTTAAAGGCGGGCAGGTGAATATAACTACGAAGTTAGGCATATATCATTGAATGGGAAGAAATATGTTGTTTGATCTGGCCAAAAAATAATGCTTATGTAGAATGAGGATGCTGAAAGGGTTGCCATGCTGTCATGCAATGTCTTGCATGAAGGATCAACACTTAAAACTTGATGATTTTGTTCCTGACTTTTATAAAAAAGGAACAATATCAAGCTCATTATGCATCAATTCTTTATCAATTTAATGGAGAGACTTTATGAACAAAAATCGATGTTGTTGATTTACAGCCTTCACACATAAAAATGCAACCTGGTAGGCCCGAGAAAAAAAGGACCAAAAAAAGATGCATAAATGGTGAGAGATAAGACACATATGAAACGAGCAAACATCACAAGAAAATCCAAGTCAAACACCTCAAGCAACTCCGAGTCAACCACCACAAGCAAAGTTCAACTCAACCACCACAAAAAAAAAAAGAACACTTCAAGGGGGGGGGGGGGGGCTTGTTTCAAGTCAACCATGATTTCTGATTTATATTTGATACTTTTGTTATGTTTTTTTGTGGAAATGTTATGTAATTTTTGTGCTGTTTTTTGGGAATACTTTTGATATTGTTTTGGGAATGTAGCCATACTATGTGAATGCTATGTCATTTTGTTCTACTTTTGGTACTGTTTTGCATTATGAAATTATATGGCTTATTATGCCATTTTGAAAATGTATTTTGTTTCATTGTTATATCATTGTTATAACATGTGTAACATAACATTAAGAACACAACTTATGAGCACAAATTATCATAACATTATGCATTAAACAAACTGTGTATAATGAACACAATTTATCTTAAATTTATGCATTAAACCAATAGTGTATAATGAACACAAATTATCATAAACTTATGCATTAAACCAACAAAGATGTTACATAGAGAAACTCATGACAGGTATAAAATTCAAGCCAACTAAATTACATTGATAAACTCAAGACAACATATTAAACTCATGACAGATGCAAAGTTCAACCCAACTTATTCTCAATCTATTTAAAATACATTATTACAAACGCACGATTAAACCCTATGCTCAAAATCTCAAACACAATGGACATTTTTAACCATCCTCTAGTGTAGAGAACTTCATGCTTCAATTTTGGAATTTTTTTCTTTTGTCTTTTAATCTTCAAATCCCTTTCATCATCTATTTCATCACCTAACCACTTGAAAAAACTACAACCCTTATCCATGTGGTTTCTATAATTTCTACAACCCCAAAATTTTCTCCCATGGTTCACACTATTCATATACTGACAGTTCGAATAACACTTTCATCTTAGAAAAAACACTCCATTCTCCCGTTTCTAGGAAGCACAAATCCTGTTGTGCCAAAGCTTTGATTGTTTGACATTGAACTGCTTGCATTCTTTGACATTGAAGCATATATGGTGATTGATAACGCGAAATTATATCATATATTTGACTTGACTCACATGGATTTTAATCTCGTTTTTGTTTATTTATGTCTTGTTATGCCGGTATTATTGTCCTATTTAAGGTACCTCAAAGTAAAGTTGGTCACGGAGGAGATTTGATTGAAAAGAAGAAACAAATAAATATTTGTGACAAGAAGTACAGGTGGCACTCACCACCACATAAAAGGTGGCACCCACCACCATCATAATGTGGCGCCTGCCACATCAATGTGTGGCACCCACCACTAAAGCATGTGGCATCTGCCACATCAAGGGTGTGGCGCCCACCACCCCACACAATGCGCCTGCCACAAAGCCCACACTCTCATGAATTTTCTCCTTCCACCCATACTTCGCGGACTTCACGATTTCCACGCCCGAAATCCTCATTCAACCTAATTGTCCTAGTGTTACGGACTTGTTGGTAATTTTTACGCCAGAAGTTGGATATAAATTAAAAAGCTCGTCTTCAGTGGAGAGGTTCGAAGTTGTTAGTATTATTTTACGCAGAGAATGCTTTAGGCAGAAAAAATCACTTATAAAAGTAAGGGTTAATACCTATTTTCACCCCTGCCATATGGGCTTGGTTTGAAAAAACCCCTGCAAAAAAAAAAGTTGCAAGAATGGCCTTACCAAATTTCAAAAGTTTCATTTTGGCCCTTTATCAAGCCACATCATCAAAAAGTCTGATGTAGCAGTGTTTTTTTTTAACTTTTTAATGAATTGAATTTCCAGACCATTAATGCAAGAAGGGAAATGACATTAATACCCTTAGAGTTTATATCGTATATTCAAGAGAAATCCATCATATATTCAAGAGAAATCCCAGATGGCCAATGTGGTGGTCGTTTTCTTTACCTCCCCGTTTCACTTGGGAGGACGGCACGCTAAACCCTTCACGCGAAATTTGGAAGGAGAATGCGCCCGTGGTGGGATGAATTTTATTTCAGTTCTTCCTACGATATCACACGAACTTTCTTATTTGTCCTACGAGTAGGAAAGGGGAAAAAAGATCTCAACTAAACCCTAGGAGTTTGCTAAGTGTGGGGATTTCACCTAGACTAGAAATTCTGGAGTCCGGGAGGTCGGTTATACATAGGGAAGTGTTTAAACACCCTACATATCTGTAGTACTCTACATGAACCTTCTCTGTGTCATTGGTGATTGTGTTTGCTGCTAATGATTGGGAAAGTTTCTCCTTTGTGTTAGGAGAAGGAATTGAATTGATTTGAAAAGACAGACAGATAGACAGACTGACTATTTTTGGTATTTTATTAGCTCGCTGAGATTCCTTGTGAACCTCATGCCTACATATCCCTAGTGGAAGTCAGAGCTTAATGTAGTTCGGGGAACTAACTAGGGAAATTAATGATTTTTTGGTGCCTTGCTTGAAGCTCAAGGTTGAAGCTTGGAATTAAATCTCTGTTTACAGTAAAGAGGCATGAAATCATCTCTACAGAGAGGTATTTGTACTATTCTACCACAAACATTTAAAGGAGTGACAGAATAACTGAATTCATTTCATTCAAGAGGGGGACCTTACTTGTGTATGTGCAAGTATACCAGTCAAATGCCTCTTAAATGAAAGAAAGATGCTCATCCAAATTAGGGAAAGTTACCACATGTCTGGGTTTTACTGCCAGCTTATGCCTTTCAAAATCCTAAATGGGAGACTTGATTAAAATTGAAATGAAGTGTAATGTTTGTTTGAATGTGGTAGAGTAGTAAAAATATCTCTCTATAGAGATAAACTATGTCTATCTACTGTATAAAAGATTTGAATTTAGCTGGCTTGTATGAGGCCCAAGCTTGAGGCTTTTTTGATTGATTTATTAATATTATTGACTCTGGGAGATGACTCCACTGGGGATTAATTACAGGGTATTTTTGTGTTCTGTACAAAGCCCAGAATTGAGGCTAACTCTACTTAGGGAGACTCTATTTATGTGCCTTGTACAAAGCCCAAGGTTGTGGCTAACTGTTGAGGATAATTGAATGAATGACTCTATTTTATGTGCCTTGTACAAAGCCCAAGGTTGTGGCTAACTCTAGCTAGGGAAAACATTATTTTCTGCCTTGTACAAAGCCCAAGGTTGTGGCAGACTCTTAAATAAACTGAGTATGGATGACTCTATGGGGAAAAGATCCTAGGTGTTAGGAATCTTTGACACATGAAAGTATGGTTTATCTGCCTTGTACAAAGCCCAAGGTTGTGGCTACTGAATGATGAAGAACTCACTGGGGAGACTCTATTATCTGCCTTGTACAATGCCCAAGGTTGAGGCTGACTCTTGACAGGGGAGTTTTATTGTTTGGGTGCCTTGTATGAAGCCCAAGGTTGAGGCTAACTGTTTTTGTTGGTTTTGACTCTACTGAGGAGATTTTATTTATTGAAAGACTGTTTTTCTTTGGAAGCTAACCCTTTCCAGGGATTTTGACTCAGCTGGAGAAATTATTTGGTAAAAGACCGACTTTATCATGTTTTTTGGAGGCTGACCCTTTCCAGGGGTTTTGACTCTTTTGGGGAAATTATCTCCTAAGAGAAATGAATCTTTATTTTTTTTGACATTTAATAATTGACTTTGGAGGCTAACCCTTTCCAGGGATTTATTAACATGAAGGAATGTGTGGAAGCTAACCCTTTCCAGGGATTTTGTTGAAATGGAGGTTGATTTTAATTGACTTTGGAGGCTAACCCTTTCCAGGGAATTTTATTAAAAATGAAAGAATGTGTGGAAGCTAACCCTTTCCAGGGATTTTGTTAACATGAATGGCAGAAAGATTATCTAATGGAGACTTCTTGTTTAAAGCCCAAGATGAAGGCTGACACATGCTGAGGAGAAGATAAACATAGATCCTAGACTCTGCTAAGGAAGATTGATGAAGATAAGGGTGACAGAGACTGTCCATGTCTCTCATTCCAAAAATGTACTCAATGTAGAATTGAGACAAACTTAGCTTGTTTAAAGTCTGGTTTAAATTGGAAGAAACTCACCAGGGCAGGCTAAAAGGTGACTAAAGACCTGTTCCTATGTTTATAAGAAACCTGATGGGTCCTTGTATACAAGCTCAAGAGGAAGCTGGAAATGCTTTTAAGAAGCCTGTGGGTCCTTGTACAAAGCCCAAGAGGAGGCTAATCGAGGGTCCTTGTTATAGCACAAGAGAAAGCTATGTAGTTTTAAACTTATTTTGGCTCTAAGCAAATGGGTAAGAGGTTTCACCGGGAATAATTCCTCTTTGGGTGGATGTGTCCTATTATTTTTGGATTCTAAGGTTTTTGCCAAGATGTTTCACCGGGAATAATTCATCTTGGGGGCTTGAACTACAGATCTCTAATTAGGAAAGAGCCTTCACCGGGAAGACATTCTCAATCCTAGGTCATATTCCTATAATATATATATATATATATAGTTTAACTGTCCTAGGGTTTATACTCAAACGTAGTTCTAAACTAATATATGCACAGTTTATATTTGACAGTAATTTAAATAAAGACTGTAAATTGAAAGCTTGTAAAGCCTAACCTGGATGGAGTGGAGGCCATTGAAGAAGTATGTACAGAGCCTCAACAGTAATTTTTGTTGTTTTGTTGATAACAGTTGAATATATATATATGATAAACAGTTAATGGTTTTTGAAAACAGAAGAAGTGAAGATGGACAAAGGTCACATAGGTATCTGAAGAGTTTCACCGGGAATAATGTCCTTCAAATACCAGAAGAATGTTTTGAAAACAGAAAGAAGATTTTGAAAATACAGTTTTGAAAACAAGCTAAGAAGAGAAGGTGTTTGGGACTTACACTCTATTAGAGGCCCAGTACTTTACAGTACTGGTGTAAAAGCAATTTGAAAAATGATTTGGAATGATACAAGGTTTTGTTGTTTGAAAACCCTAATCATTTGATTTATTCGGAGATTGAAAACAGTTTTGAAAATTGACAAAAATCAACTTAATTAAGGTAAAAATAAAGACTTTTAACTAATTAAGACCTAAACAATTAGGGTTTTATCATAAAATTATTTACAAAGTGATTAGGTTAAAATAAAGTGACAATATATATTTAAAGTATTTAAGAAAACACTTAAAAACATACTATTTTAAACCTAATTAAAATTCATGAAATAAATAATATTTTTATGATTTTTTTGACTATTCACAAAATAGATATATTAAATAATAGGTGTATGAAAAATGAAGTGAAAATTATTTAATTTGATAGGTGAATTAATTGTGTGAAGTTGTGAAGAAAATAGGTGTGACAAGTGATAAAAAATTAGGAATGTCTCCACCAAGGCTTGAACTCACGCCCTTTAGGTCACATACCCAAAACCAAACCACTGGGCCAGCGCGCGCATGGTGATAGTGATACACATCCAACACATTATATTTTCAGATAAACGTGTAAATCATGAAAAAAAATAAAAGGAATAAAAAGTCTGGGGCGAGGGGGATTCGAACCCCAGACTTGAGGCATGAGGAGACTAAGAGCGCATGTGAGGCCACTAGGGCAAACGATGTATTCGTTTAAAACACGCTTTCAGTTAAATATATTTTAAACCCTCCCCTGAGAATCCAAAAATGGCGCCACCCACCATCTTCATCTTCAACCTCAAGCTCTTCAAATTTGAACTTCTGAACTTACTCGTTTCTCAACCAAACGTGATGATGTAAAGATGAATTTCACTCCAAATTTCCTCACGAATCTAAATATGTAACTAATATCTATTTATATTAACTACATCTAACTAATTTACCAGAAATCGTGAAGAACCCTAAATTTTAAAAATCAAATTAAATGACTATACTGAAAGATAAATGAATGATGATAGAGGGTTTTCAATCCTCTGATGATGCTGAACAAGATAGAATCAAGCTTTATCACAAAGAGTGCTTAAATTAAAAAGGTGAGGTTCAGAAACTTACCTCTGAAAATGGAGGTCGTGAGGATGATAGAGAGCACCTGGGCTTGAATGAATGATCTCAATAGCTTCCCTGAGACTCAATGATGCTAACTGAATGCTTATTGGAGCTTGAATCCTCCTGAATTGCTCTATGGACCTCCCTCGATTTCAGCTTCAAATAGACATGGAGGTTGTTTGAATTTGGAGTTACAGATGAGCTGCAGCCATCTGGTTAGCTTCACTATGACCTGAGGAGTGTGCCTGGATGATTGGCTTGGCTTGAAACCTCCTGTATTACTCTATGGACCTCCAACTGCAAGTGCTCCAAATGAGAGGTGGAGATGATGATTCTCCACGCCCAGCAGTGTTCCAGAGGTTTGGATCACCTCCAAATGCCTCCCTCAATGTGTTTGAATACTTATTTTCAAAGAGAGAGCTTTGGTTTGAAGAATCCGAGTCTTCTTGCCAAAGGACCTTTGAAAAAACTAAGTATGAAGAAAGAAAAGAGAAAGCAAGAATTCTGTTGCTTTGGTGTGTTTTTTGAATGAGAATGAGGCCTCTATTTATAGGCAATTGGTTCAGTATAGTTGCAGAAGAGTGAGCTTGCTTAATGAAAGAAGTTTGGTTTCTTAAGCATGAAGGAAGTTTGCAAATATCTCTTATGCAATGATGAGAATTTTGATTCCATTTGATCAATCCCCTAGCCCTCGATTTTGCTTGATCTTAGGGGACAATTCTGAGCCAGAAATGAGCTCTAATTGGTTGGTGAGAAGATTCCTTGGGTGATTCATCAATTTGCCATAAATTCACAAATGTAATCATTACATAATCACATGTTCTTGTTTTTAGAATCTTCTTCAATCCTTATGGCATGGTGAAAATGAATGCATGGCATTGTTTCAGATATGTTATGGGTCGTGTAGCATCCATAATTGAGGTCATGTGCACAAAATTTCAAAGTTCAAAAATGATGCATGACCTATAATTTTACTTCATGAGGCCAACTTTGAACAAGCATAACTCTTAGCTCAAATTGAATTTGGAGAAGGTTGAACACAATTTGGAAAGCCCCAAACATCTACTTCAAATCATTAGTTTATGTCTTCTTCAGAATCATTTGGGAAATTTGTGAAAAATGAGCCCAAAGTTGGATGAAAACTAGGTTAAAACACTTAGTTAAAACTAGGTGAAAACTAGGCTAAAACTTCAAAATTTTCAAAACCCTTAAATGGTTGATCTTTTGAAAAAAGTTCTTATGTGAGATGTTGTTTTATTTTGCAAGATCTACAACTTTCATGTTGGAAGTTTTTTGAGTTGTGTAGGTGAAATTTTGAGTTCTCACCATGCCCTCAAAAACCCTAATTCCCGACTTTTTGCTCCTTGATGAATTTCTTTGAATTTCTTTGGTCAAATGACTTTGACATCCATATATTGATGATATTGATCTTTGAAAGTCATTTTTTGACCAAAAACCTTAAAAGTCAATGATGATCCCACACAGTTGACTTTTCCTGACAAAGTGAATTTTTGGGCTTTTGTGTAGAAACAAGATCTTCTCCTCAAATGAATGATGTAAATGGATTATATTGAGGTAGTAGAGATTCTTGAATCATGTCTTGAGTTTTGGATCCATGCCCTGATTAAAAGTCAACTATCTTGGTGAATTAGGTCAAAAATCCTAATTGTCGACCAGAGGACAATGATGAGTGTAGACTTTGAATTGAGGTGTAATGTCCAGTGGATCTTGTCATAAGAGTTATTTGAAGATGATTAATGTCTTTGAATGGTTTCCTGGGGCTTTTTAGGGTTTCCCAAAGGTGATCCCTGATTTTAGTCCTTGATAGGCTCCAAACCCTAGTCTGTTGATCTGAGTAATCCTGTACTTAGATGACTGGGTGTCTTAATCAATCATAGGTGTAATAATGAGGCTTTTGAGTCTTATGATTGTATTAGAGACTAATCCTCCTATTGATTGATCCTTTGCCTGAGTTTTCTTGTCTTTGAACACCCTCGATTGAATGCCAGACTGCCCTGGGTACTTACTTTGACTTGATGAAAATCCTGAAGATATGTCATCTCAGGGGGGTCAAAAATTAGGGTATGACAGCCAAAAAGGAGAAAAAGAAGAACATGGGCGGTGGATCTTCATGAAGGCACGACGACGATGATGAATATTGGCGACGGCCGACGGTGACTCGCGGCGGCGCCGCTATGAGAAATCCTAGATTCGAATTTTTTATACAGTTACACTCAATTTCTCATCCTCTACGTGAATCCAATGTTAGTTTCATGAAAAACTCAGCTGAAATTCGTAGATCTTAAAAAAGCGTTTGGAGAAACTAAGTTTAAATATCAACAAATCAACACAGAAAAGTCAGAGTCAAGGGTGGATTTGTGTTTAGAATCCATAACCGGGGAGATCAATGGCAATAACGCGAACACCTTCCGTGCAAAGGGATTCAACAAGGTTACGATAAGAGTAGGAGCTTAGAGCTTGACCATGGAGAATGAGAACGGTTTCGGAAGGTGTTGGAGTGGTGGGAGGTGGTTGGAAAGTGAACAAGTTAATGGGTTGTTGGTTTGGATGAGTTTGGAGTTTGATGAAGCGGCCGTTGGAGTAGTGGTGAGGGAGGGTGGTGGGTAAGTTGAGGAAGGATGTTTGCGGTGAGGGAGTGGAGGATGAAGTGAAGAGGTAGTAGAGGGTTAGGAGAGAGAGTGGGAGAGTGAAGTATAGCCAGAAAGATAATTGGTTTAGTGGTTGAGTTGGTGGGGGTTGGGTTGGTTGTTTAGGTTGTTGGTGTTGTTGTTGATTTGGTTCTTGTTCTGTGATGATAGCCAGAAAGATATTAAGGGTATTGATGTCATTGCTCTAGCTTAATATATGATGTGAAAATTCAATTCATTAAAAAGTAAAAAAAAAACATTGCCACATCAGACTTTTTGATGATGTGGCCTGATAATAAAGGGCCAAAATGAAACTTTTGAAATTTGTTAAGGCCATTCTTGCAACTTTCTTTTTGGCAGGGGGTTTTTCAAACCAAACCCATATGGCAGGGGTGAAAATATGTATTAACCCTAAAAGTAATAGCTCTTCCACATTGGAGGACTATTACAACTTAGTTCTAAGTTTTCTTCTCTAAAGTTGTTTTCATTCTTTATTTGGATAAGCAATCTTGCCGGCATAATTTGGAACATTTGTGAAGTAGTATTCCTTTACAGTATTATTCATTCCATTTCAGGTTCTATTTAATTGTTTTATATTTGTTTATATTTGTTTTGATGTCTTTGTTGTAATGTTGTATTCCTTTACAGTATTATTCATTCCATTTCAGGTTCTATTTAATTATTATTTCTGTCGAAATCATGTTTTATTCCACGATAAATAATTGCGATAGCATGTTTAAGTTTAAAACCATGTCTGGCTAAATCTTTTGATACCGGTATGTGATAACCGTCGTACGGACATGATTCAGTAATAATTGACGTTAACTTTTATAAACTCTTTTTCTGATTTTAGTTTCTAATTCTAAATATAAGACGGTTTTTTGTAACGAGAGTAAAAAGCCAATAAAGGTTACGGTCAATAGAGCGATAATTTGAGATTTTAAACGTATAGTAGAAACTAGGCATTAATCCTAAACACAATGAGAGCGCTTTAGGATTAATTAGAACTTATTAATTTTCAAAAATTACTTTTAATTCAAATGAGTGAGCGACAACAAAGTATTCTGGTTTGAGAGTATCGTCAGAGTCAATAGCACGACAGTGTGAGATAAAGTCTTTTAAATTATTATTTTCTGCTGAAAAATATTTTGACACATCTTACGCCAATATTTTACCGAGTTTCCGAAGTACAACGCGAGTTACATACCGTTGTCTTGTTATTGAATATTTTTATTAAAGTCTTATTTCCTCGTTCAAATTTATTTCTCGTTTCTCTCAACCTCAACAAGAATCATTAGCCTTAGATTTATGTAGCATTAGATAACAATAAGTTTGATTTTTGGTCCTTTGGGTTCGATAATCTTTTAAAACTACGCGATACGACTGTGCACTTGCAGTCACGAATCATATAAACATACTAAGTTGCGATCAGTGATTGACTCTGTAAGCAAATGGAACCGAAACAAAAGCTGAAATATGAAACACAAAAGAAAGCGAAAGATGGAACAAGAATGACAACAAATATTTGAAATCCTAGAAATTTGGAAGTGGAACACGAATGAAAATATTAAGCTGGAAGACTCGACCCTAGAGGCGTTTATAACATGTTTGCTGAGTCAAAATTTTATTATTTGCCTACATGACATGCCACATAATTCATACTTAATATTTTTTGAGCAAGAGACCATTCCATGTAACGGAATATTAGTTATGAGACTACGTAGTACTCCCTCCGTTTTTTATTATAAGTCGTTTTGGAAAAAAAATTTATTTTAATATAAGTCACTTTACAATTCCAATGAATAATTAATGTTATTTTTCTTATTATATCCTTAAATATTTATTATTCTCTCTCCTTTCAATTATATAAATTTATTTTCCACATGTCAGTAATGAAGGATAATTTTATAAAAACCTTCATAATTTCTCATTTTCATATAACAATTATTATTTTTCTTAATCTGTGTTAAAAGTAACGGAGGGAGTACTATGTAATATTTTTTAATTAAGAAACTAAAAGGAAACTTTAATTTAGTTAAGAGACTAAATATACTTATAATTTATTATTAAACATGTATGTAATGTATTTAAATCACATATTACAATTCGAACATACTAACAACCAAACTATTCCGATTATGGATACCTTCATGAACCTAAATTCATATCATGTAACTAAACGAATTGTGTACCGACTATGATTGAGGTTGAATCAGATTATCTCGAAGTGATAAGTGCGGTGGATTCAAAGGATACATTGCACTCCAATAATGGGAATGTCCCAGCATTAAGATGGCTAGGGTTTGGTTTGATAGCACTAGGTTTGGTCGTATAGGCCAGGTAGGAAATAGGGTTAGTCACATATTGGTCCATTGTTACTATTGTCCAATTCTTAATAAAGTAGTAGGAAAGAGAATATGTTTAGTAAGAGACTTGTAGCACCTACTCACCTTTTTATGCTCAGATTGGTTTTGAACTCCTATACAAATTCATTGTTTTCTTTCTCCATGTACTTATTTCGATCGTATGCTCCATTTCTATTGGAGAAGAAATTATTTTTTTCCAACATCAAAAACTGTATTGAATATCTATTTTACAATATTAATTTTGGTGTGTATAAATCACCCTAATTCAGTTGAGTCTATATTTTCTTATTAACAGGAAAATATTAAAAGTTCCAACCACTTGACATGACATTTAGGGACCAGTACTTTATGAAGATAGTAACTAGACTAGACTAGATAACAAATGTAAACAGTATTCACACCATAAAAAAGATAATATATTGGCTATTGGATGGTTGGAAGAGGGACTTTCAAGCTCTGTAATGAGTCTGCGCAACGTGTTGAGCCTGATTTGACTGAGAGATCATCGAACAAGATACGCGGGCCACTACCACATTAACAAAGCCTTCATAGGTCGTTGTCACACAAAAGTAAACTACGTATAATTCTTTTTAAGATAAATGGTGTTTAAGGTTTCTAGTTACAGACTAAAAAACATAATCGGGTGTAATTAAACATTTTATTCAGGATGTAAATGGTTAAAAATAATAAGTAATTAAATATGGAGAAAGAAAACTATTTTTTATTATTTTTAACCATTAGATTGAAGAATAAACGGTCAAAATATGAAGTAAGTTATAATAACTTATTTTTGGAGTAAATATATCTCTACTCATTATTTATATTTGATGATTTATATTAATAAATATGTGGCTAATGTTTTGATAATATGTCTTATATAGATTACTTAAAATATTTAAAATGTATGTATGAATTTTTTTGAAATTGTTTTATTTATTTATAGTATAATTTTATTTTGGAAAAAAAATAAATATTTATATTAAAAAATTGATTTTATTAAATGAATGGTGACAGAGCAAGGATACTCGAACCCAACCCGAACTCATTTGAGATGGGTAAGAGTTTTAATTCTTCATTTCCGTTTGGGTTTGGAGCGGGGAACGAGGATTATTTGGGGATTCGGGTCTGGGGGAAGTAAAAACCGTCTCCGACCCGCCCCGTTGCCATGCCTACTTAGTCTACTATTAATTTAAGATTTTTTATATATAATTACTAAAAATTTAATTAAAATACACCGACAGTGTAAAGAAATTTAACACAGTCAGTGAATTCCAACCGTTGATTTATTAAAATTATTTGATTTATATTTTAATTTCTATCAAAATAATCCATTTGAACGATAATGATACACTGATGGTGTAGAATTTTTTACATTAAAAGTGCATACCAATTAATCTCAATTAATAATATTTTTAAAATTTAAATGTAGTGCATAAATAATGTAAACAATATTATATATATAATTAATCAAAATCTTTATATTTGTCGTAACACATATAAATATTTTGGTTGCCAATAAAAATGTTACTTTATGGGATACACGTAAATTATTGGTTTACAGCGTAAAAATATTTTACACTTTCAGTATTTTTTTTTCAAATTTTTATCCTTCAAATTAATAATGAAAATACATTTTTAAGGATAAATTAGTCACTTAAATATTTAATATTTTCATTTAATTATTTTTTTTGGTAAAATATTCATTTTGGTCACTTAACTAAATTTTTGGGTTCAAATTGGTCCCTTAATTTTTTTGCATGTCACTTTGGTCCCTTAAATTTTAAAACATTTCATTTTAGTCTTTTTTGTCTAATTAGAGACGGATTTAGCGACCGAGTTCAAAGTTTTTCTGTCGCTAATTAGACAAAAAGGACTAAAATGAATCATTTTGAAAGTTAAAGAACCAAAGTGATGATAAAATTAAAGGACCAATATGAACCCAATGATATAGTTAAGAGACAAAAATGAATATTTTGTCTTTTTTCTTTCTATTTTCCTTCTCTTCTTTTACTTATTTATTATTATTGTTTATCAAAGAATTATGAAGTGCGTTCTGGTGTTTATCAAAAAATTATTTAGTTTAAAGACAATGATGTTTTCTTTGGGGTTGGCTTCATTATGCAAATCAACATGTATTTTGTTCAAGTTTGTTCTGGTGTAGAAGGGACACATGTAGAATCTGATGTTTCAACATATGTGCTGCAATATTTGGTCTCTTACAACAGATAGATGGCATTGTAATATTGATTCTGACTTATTCTATCCAAGATTCACTCTACAAAGAAGATCTACAGATTCACGATGAAGAGTTAATTTGGATGTACTCCTGCAACATGTTGAATACGGTGCTTCAACATGTGTGTAGTGAAACATTTGACCATGACAACATGACATATGGATGTTGTTTGGTGCGTAATTTTTGATCTGGATTTAATCAGATTTGTTGCAATTATTTTAGCAGTGTTGTTTGACAGTTGGAGATGTTAAAATCAAATTTAAATGGAGATTTAAATTTGAATTTGAAATATCCAAAATACATTGTTATATAAGGAGGCTCAAGTCTCATGCTTAAGGCTCAAGTCTCATGCTTGAGACATGGATTTTGTGCGCAAAGACTAGGTTCTTTGTGTTAGGGTTTTGAATCTTTGTAACTTGTCTTCCACGCTAATACCATCATAAAGGTTAGGGTAGAATCTTTGTGTACACCACTTTATGCTTTTGTAACTTGGCATAGTTATTGGTTTGTCTTAACTGAGTTGTAAATTCAACATTCAGTAGGGTTGTTATTGAATTTGATCACTTGAGATTAGTGATTGAAAGAAAGTGAGAGGAGTTCTCATATTTTATAGGAGACCTAAATAAAAAGTCACTAGAATTAGGAAGAGACATTAAACATCATGGGGTTGGTACTCATAAAAGACTAAGTGTACTAATTCGTAGTAGTGTATTTCCTTTCTTGGGTAGAGTGTCCTTCAGACGTAGGTGTTGTTTGCATCTTATTAGGTTACAAATATCTGGTGTTACTTATTGCTTTTACATTGACTATATATTGTTGTCCATCTGTGTGTTATATCTGGTCTAACATGTTGGACTAGAGTTTCTAACATCGTGTCTAATATATGTCCCCTTAGGAACAAGATTTCAGAGAGCAACAACTAGTCTTATTTGCAAGTAGTGCTTTGAAAAAAGAAATTCAGAAAATATTGAAGGAGGAAAGGGAAAAGAAGAAAAGAAAAATAAATATTTATCCCATTTTATACATGTTACAATTTTTTTTTAGAATATTAAACGGATAAAGATCCATTATTTTAGAAGCCGATGATATAGGAGGTTATGAAAACACCAATGCATGGATGCTTCATCAATTAAGAAGCTCTCATTTCCCATAAGAAACCATCACTGCATTTATGAATTATGTAAAACAATCATTGCATGCCTCACCCTAGGAAACTTAGCCTAAGGCTAGGGTTTACATGGCAGAAGAAGGAAGAATAAAGGTTCGGTCGAGTCCTCTTCAAAGATAGATGCGTCTACAAGGTTTGATGGGATATCTATACCCCTAAAAACTCTAAAAAGGGAAATGTGTGAGGTCCCTCACAGATACCCTAAAACACGCATGGAGAATTCAAAGATAAGCTAACTGTTCAAATCGGAAATCCATAATTTATCATGTCTCCTACAATAAAAAGTCATGACCACCAACTTCTAAACATAACTTGCAAGAAACAATAGCTCTATATTAACCCTTCAAACAACACATCATTGTAATGGATTCCAAGATATGTCATATACTAGCTATGTCGACCAAGTTTTAACGGAAAATTGTTCCAGAATGAATCAGGGCCTAATTCACAGGAAATAAGGTCACCCTAGTTATAGTAAGTAAGGAGAAGCAGGAGATGGATATCTCCTAGAGGCGTATAAAATTAGGAATGACAGGTCCGTGGAGACTATTAGTTGACAAAGCTCACAAAATCCTATAACATTCATCCCTTGAGACATTTGTCTTAGAAATGTTCTAAATCTTCAAAATCATATTCTCTTACTAGAAAATAAAACGAGCGATCCAAAGATAGACACAAAATATTTTGAACCCTAAATTTTGCACTCTTTGTCTTTATTGACTTGATCGTCATAGTGTTTGTAGGTACACTCTCACCGTTGAGAAAAAAACAAATAACAATCATTGTCAAAGTGTCCATCATCATCACCATTATCACACGGCTTTCTAAACATTATGTGGATCAGTGTGCGTTGATAAATAAAAAAATAAACTTACGACACACAGTTGTAATCGATAAATATAAAAAAATATATATGTGACAAGCATTTGTCAACAAAAAATATATTAAAAACACACCCAAAAAAAAATATTTGTCACTGAAGGACATTAATTTGATTAATTTGATGCATTGATATCATTTCAGTATATTTTTAAAATTTTATTTACTCAATCATAATTTAACATAAATAATTCATCAACCTAACATGTATGGCAAAAAGAATCGACCTAACATGGATAGCAAAAAGAATCGAGCTTTGCAGACCAACATAAATATTGCATAGACCTAACATGGATGGAAAAAATAGGATAGAGCCATATAGTCTAATCTATGTTAAACTCATATCATATAACATTATGTTTTTTAAATTGAGAATGTTAAGGTTTTGTTAGCTAAAAAAAATCATGTTACAAGCCACTAAAAGATATTTTAAGACTTTTAAATCGAACTATTTATATAAAGATGCATGTTATTTTTTATCAATATTATTATTATATTAGAATTTATACATTAGATTAAATTATAAATTTTCTAACCTTTTTAATAATTTAAGCTTATTAACTTACACTAATTTTTAAATATTTAAATATATTAATGTGAACGAGAATTAAAAGAAGATGATGTATATAGTCATATGTTCTAAAGGACGGCAATCGGGGAATATCGAGTTTAATTTTGGATGGAAACAACGTTTAGTCAGTGTTCATACCTCAGTTCACAACTTTAGATTAATAGGACTCATTTCTCCTAGGAATCAGAGAGCTATAAAGTCGAAAAAGAGAAAATATATACATATAGGTCTTGCTAACGAATTCCCTAAGGGCACTCTTTAAACATACTAAATAAAGAAAATATTCTTTATAAAAGTCAATATTTCAATTTCAATGCATTAAATACACGCATTTTTATAAAAACTTACCACTTTAATCACTTAAAGAGTACCACAAAGGGCACTGGTTATATATATATATATATATATATATATATATATATATATATATATATATATATATATATATATATATATATATATATATATATATATATATATATATATATATATATATATATATATATATAGTTTGTGTAGAGGTAACATGTAGAATAAGATGTTGCAGCATGTGGAATAAGCGGTAACATTTGACTATTTTCAATTAGAATTGTTGTTGTATTTTAGCAGTGTGTTTTGGATATTTCTTTGATTAGATTGGACGAGATCAAATCAATTTAAATGGAGATTTGAATTTGAATTATAACAAATCATATCTTTTGTTGGAGGTTTTTGTTGAACAAGTCAAAATAGAATCAAACTAAATCTGGACGTGATCTCAGCTGATATCCAAAGGAGAAAAGCCCAAAGTTAGCATTGCTATTTAAGGAGACTAAATCCTCGCGTTTGAGGTGTGCATGTTTTGATGATTCCTTGTGTTATGGTTTATCTTTTGTGTCTTTATTTGTGTTATTTTTGTGCATCATTCAAGCGCCTTTATTCATATCTTAAGGCATATACTTTAGATTTTTAGATGAGTTGTAAAACTTTGTTCCAAGATTCTAAGTCTGTAAGCTTGAGAAAAAAGTATTTGTGTTTCTTGTACACCATGTTATTGCTTCAGTCACATGGCATAGTAGTTGGTTTATTCAGTTGAGTTGTAATTCAAAATTAATATTCAATTTTATTTAATTGATCACTTGAGATTAGTGATTGAGAGAAAGATATAAAAGTTTTAAAATTTAGGGGAAGACTAGAATGAAGCTTCACATGTAGTATTAGGAAACTGGCATTGAATTGGGAGAATTCAGAGTAAGTTCATTTGTCCTTCTGACTAATGGGAGTGAAATAGTTCTAAAGGGAGACCTAAATAGAAAGTATCTAGGATTAGGAAGAGACATTGAACAACACGAGGTTGTTGTTCCTATAAGACTAATTGTACTAATTCAAAGTAGTGAATTTCCTTTCTTTGGTAAAATTCCTCATAGATGTAGGTGTGGTTTACACTGAATTGGGTTAACATTTGTTGTGTTTTTTATTCGTTTTCTGCTTCATTATCTAGTATAAGTTAAGTTGTCATATCTTGCTTGCAAAATGGTTTTGATTATGGTATATGTTGTCCCAGTCATCTGTTCCAACATCAGTCCTCTTGAGAACAAAATTTTAACTCAGATAATAGGCCATATTGCATAATTAATTATGATATTGTCTTAATGATTGGTAACAATTCTCTATCCAAACTTTTCAAATTAGGCTCATATAATCAATTATTTGTGGGATCTAATCAATTAGGCTTAGGATCTAAACGATTAGGTAAGTTAATTTCCATGGATCATTTTTTTTAGCCAATTATACTTTTATGTTAACAAGACGCTTCTACTTTTCATTTCACACCAGAATTTCATATTTCTCTAATTCTTTGCAATTTATCTCTCTCTCTAAATATTTTCTTTTCACAAAAGTTGCCTTAGTGCCTTATGAGTGAAAACAACTTGTGAGGAATGAGTTATACTAGTGTGGTGCAATTCTTGATACTTTTAAGAGTTCAATACTCTTAAAGAATATAGTTTGGTTATGGAGATTAACCAATCTTAAAATCTCTGTTTGATTCTAAAACATAGTCTGCAAAAGTTTTATTTGGCTATTGAGATCATCCTGTAAAATCTCTAATTGGATCGTTAGCTCAGTCTATGGAAAAGCTTTCTTTTGGGTAGGGATAAGCCATTGTAAAATCTCGTGATTCGCTTATATCAAAGGTTTGTGGGCATAACTTGTAAAAGTTTATTATTATAGTCAAATATCAAGAACATCTCTTGGGAACATGAGTAGGACAAAATTCGAACGAACCTGAATGAATCACTGGTACAATCTCTCTAACCCTTTTATTTTATTTTCTGTCATTTATCCTCAAAATTACCCATGAAAGAACTATTGAGGTAAAGAGAGCAAGGTTGGGCACGTTAATTCATGATTATGAACTTTTCATAATGTAACATGAAGAGAACATTAATCAAATACAAACAAGATTTACCTATATATATATATATTGCCAACCTAAAGTCGTCGCAGTTTGTGAATCTAGGGACTTAGAAACCATGGACACATACTCTTCTTTTTTTTTTTTGAAAAATTAAAGGAACATGAGATGGTTCTAAAGATACTTGTTGATGACGAATAAGATGACAAGAAAGAAGGGGAAAAGTATTGCATTAAAGGCTACTAACATCAAAGAGATGGAATCATAAGATGAAGACTATCAAAGTGAGATTAACAAATACATTAAATCCATGTTTCAAAAGTTTCAAAGAGTTCCTTAGGAACGAAAAACAAATTTCAAGTTTTCAAGAGCAAAATGAAGAAAGATACTTATTAATTCCCATATGCCACCAGTGCAGAAAGGAAGGGCACATAAGATCAAACTGCCCTCAAAATTATATAAGATATAAGAAACCGCGAAAAGAGGTTAAGAGAGCATATATTGGGATGACAATGATGTGAAATCCTCTTACAAGGAAGAAGAAAACATGGTGTGGTCATGGAAAATCATGAAAGAGAAGAGCTAACCTCTTATTTTTCTCATCAAGACTTGTTTGACATATGTAAAAATCTATTTAAAGAAACAAGTAAATTAGAACAAATTATCTTTACCTCCAAATCCAAAGACAATATTTTTTCCTTGAATTGAAAAATAAAAACTTATTGGAAGAAATAGAATGACTTAGAGAGAGGACAAGATGATATAATTCAAAACTCATCCCTCATCTTACAGAGACTTAAACGAATCTATCAAGTTTGATAAATGTGACATTTTGAAAAATAAAAATTGATGATCTTCAAATCATACTTGTTAAATTCACTAAAGAAAGAGAAAACTTGAATCTTTTGTTAGTAACAAAAAGGCGTATTACAATAAGGTTGGTCTTAGTTTATGAACCTAATAAGAACAGTAAAAGCGTTAGCAATATCTGCAATGCCCAACCAACATCAAAATGCAAAACCGTTTTAAAATGCAATTACTGTAATTAAGACAGTCATATTGTTTGAGACTTTTTATTAAGAGGCGAGTCCCTCGACTAAATGAGACTTTTATTAAGAGGCGAGTCCTTTAGCTTGGGGCAAGTTCCTCAGTTGAACGTGACTTTTTACTCTCTCTCTCTCTCTCTCTCTCTCTCACTCTCTCTCTCTCTCTCTCTCTCCTCTCTCTCTCTCCTCTCTCTCTCCTCTCTCCTTCTCTCTCTCTCTCTCCTCTCTCTCTCTCTCTCTCTCTCTCTCTCTCTCTCTCTCTCTCTCCCTCCTCTCTCTCTCTCTCTCTCTCCCTCATCTCTCCTCTCTCTCTCTCTCTCTCATATTCCTTTCTTTTATAAAAGTAAATGATTTGAATGAATATTTATAGGTACAAACACATAACAAAATAATAAATACTAGTTAAATATAGTTTTAAAACTCATAAAATTATCATATATTCTTACTCCAAAAATAAGTTTGAAACACTTACTACAAATGTTAACCTTTGATTTTTATTAATTTAACGAACGGTTTTAATTGATAATTTAATCTAATTATTTTTGGAGTAAGTTTGAAAATATTAACATTAAATGACAGTTATAAAAAGTAATTAAGTAAAATTGAATTCACATTTCTAATTTAAATAAAAAGATTTAATGTTAAATAAAATTATAATTATTAAAGACCAAAAAACAAAAATTTGTTTTTGGATTTATTTAGATTAATGATAAAGAATTTATTAAATATAAACTAATGGAAGTTGAAGGTTATATAAAGAAATTTATCCCAGAAAGAAATCAGTATAAGAGGAAAAAAATAATATAATCTAAGGTTAAGTATGCTTTTAATCCCTACAAATTTTTTATGCATACAGTTTTTGTCCCTGCTATTTTTAAAATTTTAGAAACTATTTAATTATTTTTAAACTTTTAAATTTTTTTATAATTTTTTTTCATACGTGTTTAGAATACTATAAATCATTTCTTTATCAAATTATAGAATTTTTTAAAATGAGAGGAATTAAATATGAAAATTTTAAATTTAAAAAGATAATGATTAAAGTAATGCAAATCTCGAATTAGAAATCAAATTTTGAAGTTCCTTTTTTTTCGAGGAACTTTTTATAGTATTTTAAACTTGTCTGTAAAATAACCATTCAAAATACACATCAATTTAACAGTAGGGGACTAAAACTACGTGCATAATAATTTTGTGGGGACCAAAACATGTCATTTTTTAATAGGAACTAAAAACAAAATCTCATAATTTCTTAGAGACCAAAAATATATTTAACCTTATAATCTATAATTAGTTTTTTCCTTAAATTATCGAAGAGAAAATATTAATTAAAAAATTATTTTGATAATATAGGAAAATATATAATATTTCCTCTCATATTGAACCAAAAACTTTTCAAGAGGCCAATAAAATAGGGTTTTGGCAACATGCTATGCAGGCTGAACTACAAGCTTTGGCATTTAATGCAACTTGGTCCATCGTGGATTTAACTTATGGGAAAGTTCCTGTTAGATGTAGATGGGTCTATGAGATCAAGTATACAGTCAATGGAACTATTAAAAGGTATAAGGCAAGGTTGGTGGCCAAGGGATATACACAAATGGAGGGCATAGACTATTTTGACACTTTTCTCCTGTAGCCAAGATCATTACAGTTAGAGTGTTATTAGCCATATCTGCTATTAAATGAAGAAGTGTACATGACACTTCCTCCAGGTATTTCTGTTCCTAACCAAAACCAGGTATTTCTGTTCCTGGTATTTCTGTTCCTTATGGACTGAAACAAGCTAGTAAACAGTGGTATTCAAAGCTTTCCACTTTTCTCATCTCTTTGGGATACTGTCAGTCTCAAGCTGTCCATTAACTATACAATAAATCTACTTCTGCTTCTTTCACTACACTGCTGGTGTATGTAGATGATATTGTATTAGCTGGCAATTCAATGCAGGAAATCAATCGTGTCAACCACCTCTTAGATCAAAAGTTTAAAATCAAGGATCTTGGTGCTTTGAGATTTTTTCTAGGTTTTGAGATTTCCAGGCTTGCTGCAGGTATCTTTCTCAATTAGAGGAAGTATACACTTGAACTACTAGAGGACACAGGTTTCTTGGCGGCCAAACCATCCTCAGTTCCTTATGATCCCACTTTGAAACTCACCACCACTAATGGTGAACCATTGACTGAAACCTCAGTGTACAAAAGTTTACTAGGAAGGTTGATTTATTTGACTAACTCTCGACCTGACATTTCTTATGTTGTTCAGAATCTGAGTCAATATGTTTCTCAACCTAGTACTTCACACTATTAAGCTGCCACTAGAATATTGAGGTATTTGAAAGCCTGTCCTGCCAAAAGCATTTTATTTTCATCAGCTAGTGAGTTCCAACTATTTGGATTTTCTGATTCTGATTGGGCTAGGTGCTCTAAAACTAGAAGATCTATCACTGGTTTTTGTGTAATGATGGGTGATTCACTCATTTGTTGGAAATCTAAGAAGCAGCAGACAGTTTCCAGATCTTCTACAAATGCTGAATATAGGGCTTTAGCTTCCCTTACTTGTGAGCTGCAATGGCCCCAATATTTGTTTGCAGATCTGCAGGCCAAGTTCTCCAAATCGGCTTATGTCTTCTATGATAGTAAATAAGCCATCTACTTGGCTCACAATCCCACCTTTCATGAAAGAAGCAAACACATTGAGCTCGATTGTCATGTGATCAGGGAGAAACTTCAATCCAAGCTTCTACATCTATTACCTATCTCCACTACAACTCAATTAGCTGACATCTTCACCAAACCTGTCCATGCTCCTGCATTATCTTCTGTTGTGACCAAGTTAAGACTCTACAACATCCACAGTCCAACTTGAGGGAGGGTATTAGCTTAAGTATTCCTAAATGTATGTATATTTGTATTTATAATGTACATTTATGCTTAGGTTAGTTAGTTGGTTAGTGTACACTACCTTTGTACCTAGCTATATAAACACTTTTCTTGTATTATCGCAGTTAATCAATAAAACAATAATTCTTTCTTTTATCCCTTTCTTGCTCTCTCTATACTGTAACTACTTTGTAACTGTTTCTTGATATTCATGGCAAGTGGTGTGGTCATCATTGACAATAACCACACTATACACAAGTTGGAAATGATACTTTTTATAGTAATTTAAATGGAGTATTAAAAGATTAAACTATTTCGATAATAAACACTACCATTTGATTTCTATCGGCAATTGCTATCAAATTATGTGTATAATTCAATTCCAATATAATTTTGGTTTGATTATGTTAAAATAGAAAAGAAAATGAGACAGGAGTTTTGTAGATGCAAGTATAATATTGGAGTTGTATACTCTTGTCACTACTCACCATTTGTGATTGAATAACAATAACAACCAAGAAATTTGATGTGTTGGTTCAAATAACAATAACAACCAAAATAATGGCCTTCAAAAATAATAATCATAAAGCAGAAAATATGTGAGAAGAAAATAAGGCGAGAAAAGCGAAAGGTTTGTTTACCCAGTTCGATCAAAAGATCTCCAGAGGGAGAGATAAGTTCTCCAACTCACTATACTCAGAAAGTTGTTATAAGAGATTACAAATGAGTTACAAGAAAATAGACTTCGCCTTCAGAGTTTCCAAGAACAAACCCCTATTTTCTACCCAAGTGTTAACCAACCTCTCTAACTTTCAATATATGAATCACTCAAAATCAATGTATTAAGAAGTATTGGATAACTCTAAAAGGTTTCCCTAAACCCTAAATCCTTATTTCTCCTTTTTTTTTTAAACTTCTAAAGTTGTCACACTACAAATACTAGAAGGGATACATATTTATAATTGCTAAAATCCAAAACAAAACCCATTGATTATATTAAAAAAAATTATACATATTATACATATATTTTTATATTAATGTATAGTATCTCTACATTATTATAAAATATATATTCAATATTATAATATTAACGAATGGATCTGCAAACCGAACTAGCAAAACGCAATACCCGTGAGCTGCTCGAATTGGACATTCTTGTTGCTTTTTGGTTTCTTGATTTATGAAAATCTCGAAATATGTTTTATTTATATTCATCACTCAAAGATTTTAAGGCATACTTCAACATAGGGCCTTTACCTTAGTGGATTGTCGAGATAACGTAAGGTGTGATGAGAAGTGCGTTGTTTTTCCACTTGGGGCAATGACTGAGGTGAAAATTTAAAAGCACGCCAATTTTTCACTTTGTTGGATAGGTTAAATGAGGGGGGAAAACCCAACCTTACTCTCGGTTGGATTGTATACACGAGGTGCTAGTTAAGTATTCTATTAAGGGAAAGGATTTTTACCTCACTTGTGAGTTCCAAACAAGGAGAAATTTCTTGTTTTTATGTAATTTTCTATTTAACATGTATTTTTTAAACAAAGCCAAAATTATATTTTGGTTGTCTGTTGGCTAATGTGAAAGTTTTATTATAAAATATAGGGAAATGCTAACCAGTGCCCTCAGGACAATTGTTAAAACTTTAAAATAATAATTTTATCTTGGTAATCTGCGTATTTAATATTTTAGAAATTAAAATATTAAAATTTCTATAAATAGTTTTTTTTAGGAATGCTTAACTATTGTCCTGAAGGTACTGGTTAGCCCTAAAATATATTATTTATTATAAGGTGCTGTAACAATATTTTGTTGGATCTCTACAACTTTGGTGTTAGATCTCTTCTTGTATTTATCTATAATTTTAATTTTTGTACCACTTTTAAGATCAGTTGTTTTGCATTGTTCCTTAGCCTTAGTGGAAGGATTGGGAGCTTTAACGTTTCTTGGAAAAGTTCCACCTCGTTGTATTTATCTATAATTTTAATTTTTGTACCACTTTTAAGATCAGTTGTTTCGCATTGTTCCTTAGCCTTAGTGGAAGGCTTGGGAGCTTTAGCATTTCTTGGAAAAGTTCCACGTCACCTCCCTTTCAAAATAATTGTTAGTTGTCCCATTTTGAGTGTTCTTGTGTTCTTGTATTTATGGATGTGTACTTAATCTATATGTCCCTTGTGAGTTTAGGCAAAAAGAACTTATGGTTTTAAATTAAACAATAATATATAAAAAAAATATACACAAAGGTTGATTTGTATTGGTGTGTGTTTCTAACTAACGTGAAAGGGAACGTGAAAGTTTTTTTAGTGAAAAATGAATTAATTTTTTAAATAAATTTGAATATGACTCTAAGTTGGTCAATTTTTCTTTAATATGTAGGAGGTAAGGTTTACATAGTCATATTTAGGCGGGGACATACATGAGTAGATTGGATTATATTCTTATTACATCAAATTGATTTGAAATAAGAGGTTATTGTTCTTAATAGGCAACATATAAAGGTCTATAAGATCATTGTTCATTATTACATATTAATTTTATGGATATCTAGGGACCAAAACTATTAAGAATGTTGAAATATTGGTCAAATTTTGAAGGGTATTATCACTTTGTTAAAGATGAATTGGGGTAATTTTTATTTGATGGTTGAGGGCTATGTGTTCAAAGAAATATTAAAAAAGGGTCAATCCATCTTTAAAAGTGTTGGATCTTAATAATAGTGAAAAATTGGGGGAGAAAATTTTAAAATATATATATTAAGGTGTCTAAATGTGAGAGATGTTGAACAAAGACGTTCTTTATCATCTAAGTCTTTTTATTAATCAATAATAAATATTTGTACTAAATTCAGGAAAAAAGTCATATGGTTCAAAGAGGTTGATGCTAATTCCAAAATTTTCCATGGAGATATCTTTAGAGGAGGGAGGAATAATTTGATTCTTAACATTGAAGTTTGAGGTCAGAGAGTGGAAGGGGGTGAGAGTGTCATAGAAGTTATGTTTAAACATTTCGATCTCAATTTAATATTGAAGCTAGAGGTCTAAGAATGAAATGCATTGACGAAATTGTGTTTAATCCTTTTGAATCTCACTCTAAATCTTCTAATTCAGAAAGGTTTATTTAATCATACTGATAATTTTGACGCTAATAAGTTGGTTAGATATTTTAAGAAATAAGATATCAAACCAACGGTTTCAAATTGCAATAGCTATTAAAAATGTTCAACACCATACATGATTTTTGGATTCTTAAAATAATTTTATATTGTGGTGGGTGAATTTCATGCAAACATAAAATTAGTAAAGAAATCAAATTATGCATTCATCGTCTTAATTTCTAAGAGGAAAAATCGCCAAAGTTTAAATGACTTTAAAACCAAGACCGGTCTTGAGCTAGGGCAACCAGGTTTACAGTCCAAGACTTTCAAAAATTAGGGGCCTCATAAATTTTGAACTTGAATTTAGAAATTATAAAATAAAGTATTTGTATATATAACGTGTTGAATAAGATCTAAACATTAAATCATCTCGCAGCGGTTTTGTGCTTCTAAATTCTATATATATATCCTACATGATAAAAAAAAAATTAAAAAAATTATTTATGAGTCTAAAATGGTTTTTTGGTTAAATAAGTAAAAGAAAAAAACTACAATTTTAAAAAGCAAATTGCATGCAATATCAATTGCTAGAATATTGTTTGGATCTGACATTGAAATATTTATAGATAATTTTTTTTTAATATTAATTACAACTAAAATATAATATGATTTTTTTAAAAAAATTATTACTTTTTATTAAAGACTAACTTATTAAATTGAAACAGGGTCTCAAAATTATTTGAGACAGCCCGGCTACAAAATATTAATTAGAATAAGATATTTTTTAGGTCCGTTTGTTTTGACTTTTTTTTAAAATGATTTTTTTATAGTGTTATAAAATTTTGTGAAAAAAATTTTTACAAAGAAATTTTTTACAAAAGTTTCAAATAAAAATTTTGTTTGAATAGTTATTCTTAAAATGTAATTTTAGATATTTCATATATTTATGGGAAAAAATTTGGATATCAAAATTTCAAAAAATCACTTAATTTTGAAAAAATTGCGATTTTCATTAAGTTTTGGTCTTCAATAATCTATGTTTATGTCCTAGGATGTCAAAATTAGTGTTTTATTTTAGAAAAAACGAATATAAAAAAACTTGTAATATTTTGAAAAACCATTTTCAAAAATCTATTTTAAAAAATACAAAGAAAAAATCTATTTTATTAAAGCTGAAACAAACAGGCCCTTTATGTTAGTTATACGGATAAATAACTAACTTTGATGTTATTGATATTATTTACAATTTAAATAAATTATATTTTTAAAAAAATTATATTTTTTATTGGAGATCTATTTTTATTATTTATTGTGGACCTCTATATGTCAGGACCAGCATGTTTAAACCAATTTCTGCAAATAGATTGGAGGATATTATGGGCAAGGTAATATTTAAGAAAAGCAATACGGTGATTTCATGAAAAATTAATTACAAGAAGATATATGACTTAGTGCAATGGGAGTACTTAGCGATGATGATGATGATGATGATGATGATGCAGTCAATGGAATTTTCATATATATTAGGACAGTGAATATAGAAAATTTTGAGTTCATCATTTAGTGACCATTTTTGTTAATGAAATCCCTACTAAGGTGTTTTTACCAAAATATACTATAAGACATGGATATCCATTGGCATTTTCTTTTCTATTGACAACTGAAGGATTAAGTGTGATGTTAAAAGCATTGGTTTATGCTGGTGCCTGGTTCATTTATGGGTTATAACATGGGTGACTAGCCAGTTCTGAATATTTTGCTTTTATTTTTTGTTTTTTTTACTAATTACACTATAATTATGGAGTCAAATAACATGGGTTTGAGATCTTCACAGGGAAGGTAACGATAATTGGATGTGCTTTGGTGATTTCAATAATTTTCTCAGTGATAACGAAAAGACTGGAGGAAACGCGAGATCACAAACACAATTCAATTGGGGAAGATAAACTTTGAAGGTGTGCAATCTTCAAGACCTGGGGTTCGAAGGATACCCGTTCACTTGTTCCAACAAAAGGAAAGATCATAATAACATTCAATGTAGGCTGGATAGAGCAATGGGTACAGTGTCGTGTATTGGCATATTTCATCCTATCTTAGTCACACACTTGTCCAGGTTTGGATCGGACCACTCTGCCATCAGAATAGACCTGGAAAAGCAAACAGAAGAGGAGAAGGAAGGCTTTAAACACATTTTCAAGTTCAAAGACATATGGGCCAGAGATGTGAAGTGTGTGAATATTGTGAGGCGAAAGTGGGAGGCTAGTCCGAGAGGGGGTTTAAACAAAATTAAAGCTATGGCGGATATAGGGTCAAATTTTAAGGAATTCAGGAGTGGAGCTGTGAGGCAAGAAATCAAACGTATTGAGGAGCTTTTAAAAGAGGAGTGTAGATGGGTTAGTAGCGAAGAAGACATAAGGAGTTTCAAAGCCATTGAAGGTCAAAAGAACAATCTCTTAAAGGTGGAGGAAATTATATGGCGTCAAAGAAGTCGAGCGACGTGGTTGAAAGACGGTGACAAAAATACAAAGTTCTTTCATGGGAAAACCAAACAAATGAGGACTACAAATACCATAAGGAAACTAAAGGGGGAAGATGGAACATGGAAATGTGGGTGGAATCGCTGTGAGGAGGTTTTGCGGATGTACTTTGAGAGCATTTTCACCTCATCAAAACCTTCTAACATAGAGGTTGTGTGTGAGGTTGTAAAAGGGAAGTTGAGTTAGGAGAACCGTAGGTGGTGTGAAGGTGGCTTCACTAAAGAGGAAGTGGAAGATGCATTATTTCAAATGCATCCTCTTAAATCACCGGGACCGGATGGCTTACAAGCGATGTTTTTCCAGAAGTTTTGGGGCACGGTGGGGAAGGATGTGAAGGATCTGGCCATGGATACTCTGAAAAGGGGGAAGGACCCGAAGGAGATAAACCATACCTTCATAGCGTTGATACCAAAATGTAAGAATCATAAGTCTCCTACTGATTTTAGGCCTATCAGCCTTTGCAATGTTGTGATGAAGATTGTTACCAAAGTCATTTCAAACCGATTCAAAAAGGTGTTACCGGAGGTCATTGATGAGGAGCAGAGTGCATTCGTTAGAGGAAGACTTATTTCGGACAATGCTCTCCTTGCAATGGAGTGCTTCCATTGGATGAAGAAGAAGAAGAAGAAGAAGGGAAAGAAGGGTGTGATGGCCATGAAATTGGATATGGAAAAAGCATACGATTGGAGTTTCGTGGAAGGAGTGTTAAGGGCAATGGAATTCCCGGAGATGTTGGTTAGGCTGGTTGTTCGGTGTATATCCTCGCTGTCGTACCAAATTCTCCTAAATGGGAAGCCTAGCACTACTTTTTTTTTCTCCGGAAAGGGGTCTCCGTCAAGGGGACTCACTTTCCCCTTAACTGTTTGTTCTTTGTGCAGATGTTCTCTCGGGACTGTTAAAAACGGAGTCGAATGCTTCTAAAATTCATGGCATCCAGATAGCTAGGAGTGTCCCAAAGATTTCTCATCTTTTCTTTGCTGATGATTGCCTACTATTTTCTAGAGCTAATGAAGTGGAAGCTGAGGTGATTATGCAAGTCCTTTTTCGTTACCAGGAAACATCAGGCCAACAGGTTAATCTTGACAAGACGGAAGTCTCCTTCAGTCGAAATGTTTCAGAATCAGTAGCAGAAACGATCCGTAACAAGATGAGAGTTAAGACAGTTCAGTCTCACACGAAGTATTTGGGGTTACCGGTACTTTTTGGAAGATCGAAAAAGGAGATTTTCTCTATTGTAATTAGCAGATTTTTGGAAGAAGCTTAAAGGTTGGAAAGAAGGGATGCTGTCGAGAGCGGCGAAAAAAGTCCTGATTAAGGTAGTTGTGCAAGCAATACCAACCTATGTGGTGAGTTGTTTTAAACTACCAGAAGGGGTGTGCAGCGAGTTAGAGAGTCTTATGGCAAAATTCTGGTGGGGATCAAAGGAAGGAAATCACAAAATTCATTGGGCAAGTTGGAGAAACCTTGCGGTTGCAAAAGGCGAAGGAGGGATGGGCTTTCATGGTGTCTCCAAGTTTAATGTGAGTATTTTGGGGAAACACTTATGGCACATTCAAGCTAATCATAATTCTATACTATCAAAGACACTAAAGAGCAAATATTTTCCAAGAGGCACAATCAAATACGCAAAGGCTGGTTACACACCTAGTTATGTATGGCCCATCATTCTAAGTGCGAGAGATTTGGTGTTGGAGGGGTTGAGATGGCGTATTGGAAATGGCTCTGATGTGAAGGTTTGGACGGATGGTTGGCTCCCCAAAAACCCAGGCTTTAAGGTGTTGAGTCCGAAAGGGAGCCATAATCCCAAAGCTTTGGTGTCAGACTTAATTGATCATGAGCTGAATATTTGGAAGAAGGTGACTGTTCAAGACTGGTTTGTGCAGTGGGAAGCGGATCAAATTATGGGCATTCCTATTTCCATAAGTAGTATTGAAGATAAGCTGGTGTGGCATTGGGAGAAGAGCAGCGATTATTCGGTTCGGTCGGCTTATCATTTTTTGAGGAGGAAGAGGGAGATGAAGGAGGCAGGACCGTCAAGTCAAAGCCATGAGTCATTGTGGAAAAAGCTCTGGAAAGTGCCCATTCATGCGCGGATTCGAAACTTTCTGTGGAGATTTGCAAAAAACTGCTCCCAACAAAATGCAATCTGTCTAAGAAAGGTTTGAATATTGACATTTCTTGTCCTATGTGTCATTGCGCGAGCAAAAATATACAACACCTTTTTCTGAATTGCCCTTTTGCACAAGCTGTTTGGTTCTCTTCCTCGTTGGGAATTTATATTCCGCCAAATTCGGACCCGTGCAAATGGTTGGAGGTTTGGGTAGGGCAGAAGGGTTGTTTTATCGGGCAGATGGTGAGCACTATTCTGTGGAAATTTGGAAATCTCACAATGAGTGTGTGTTCTCGAATGCTAAAGTCAAGCCTATGGACTTAGGAAGAGACGCAGAAATACGTCAGGAGTTTAATGCTGCAAACCCGGAGATTTGTTTGAGGAAAAAGATTCATAGGGGAGTGAAGAAATGGAATGTCCAAAGGGTTGCGTTTTCATTCATGTAGATGTCGGCTATTTTGAGGAGGGGTGTATGGCAATGGGCATGGTGATTCGGGACAGCAATAGGAATGTAATTCTGTCGGCGTGTAGTCGCAGGAGATTGAGAATAGAACCGGAGCTTGCGGAGGCTATGGTTATAGAGTGGGGGATTTCTATGGCGCTTCATCTTAAGTACCAATCTATTGTGCTGCAATCTGATGCAAAAGGGGTGGTGGACTGTTTAAATGGCCTGGAGTTTATTGCAAACATAGAACCGGTGATGGTGGACTGTAAGAATCTCTTAAACAGTTTGCTTGTTTTTCTGTTATGTTTTGTAATCGTTCCTATAATGAGGATGCTCATAATTTAATAGGTATTGGTAGACGATTAGGGAATAGGACTTGGTTGGATATTATTCCACCTTTTGATGTAGCTATGTTTCCGACTTCAGTCTCTGTTTAATGAAGTTCGTTGGTTATCAAAAAAAAAAAAAGATGAAACATTTTCTTACTTTATCGAATGGAAATTTGAGTTAAAATGTGACATATAAAAAATAACAAAAATTTGGGGAAGCAAATTAAAAAGGTCAAAGATCTCTTAACAAGTTAGACTTGAAATTTGAATCAAGAAGACTTGATGTTAAAGATGTTCATCAGAGATTTTTTTTTCTTTTTCAATTATTTTCTTTGTCAAATCAAACACTTCATCCGTTATAGATACAAGTAGATGATAAAATTCTAAAATCATTCAACGAATGTGTAAAAGTTCACTTCTGACCAACACAAAAATTATTTCCTGGTAAAAACAAATACTTTTTTCTGTCTCAGTTGTTTATTTTGGGACTCGCTTAAAGATGACATTATTACAAATTTCTTAGATATACCAAACTCCAGTGTGCCAAATCAATAGATACTCGCTCCTCTATACTTATTCATGTTTCCTAAAGAAAGAAAAGACTTATAAAACAATCTAGGATCATTAAAAATAACCATTTAAAGATTATATAGCATGTGGACAAGACAAACTTACAAGTAACAAAGAGGTATGAGACAATCTCAACCAAATACCTACAACAGGGACAAAATATCCTATTAGGATCAGAAATCACCTCCCTCTTAAATAGATTTTTTCTAAATAGCAGTCTATCTTAAAAGTTGTCAAGAGAAGACCAAGATTTTAAAAATTGTTAAGAGTCTCACATCTTAATTCATATTAGAGTGATGATCCGACTCTTCTTCAACTCCTTTTTTCGTAGAGAATCGGATCATCACTCTAATATGAATTTGTTGGTCTCCTTCTAAAATCTTGGTTTTCACTCTAATGTGAAATTATTTTTATATGAAAAAATTCATGTGTCATTCATGACAATTATTAAGTGAGGACAAATTTTTGGTGGAAACATTTACTCAGATTTATACCCCAACATAAGTGGTAAGATCCATGAAATGTTTCACCAGCCACGGCAAGATCAGAAGTACAACATATCATTTGAATTGGGAATTTGTCGTTTAATGACATAAAGTTTTCTTCCACTCATTTTCTTCCATATGCTTATTACTGATTGATTATCACTGTTCTACATTATTAAAAACAATTTCAGCATGGAATGTAATGTAAGAAACCTCATATAAATTATAGAGAAATGTTAATAAGACATTTGATAAAAATTTAAACATATTATGGTAGTTAACAAATGTCAAGGAGCTATTCAAAGAAAAGGTGGAACAATATTTAACCTGTATTTTTTTCAGTTCTGTTGTTCGGTTTGGTCGGGCACCCATGTTTCAAATAAGTTGGTTCAGGCCGCGCAATGTCATGATCCACTCGATTTATTCTCTTATTTTATCGCTTTTGGATTGATTGAGTTATGGATTGATTTTTAAAATAATTGATCGTTTTTTATATTGGTCGTTTATTAATCATGTTATTAACACGAAATATCTACACATAAGTTTGTTTTAGATCTAGATAGATTTGATTTAGATTTAAAATAGATTTGATTTGATTTAGTTCAAAAATAAGTATTTTGGGCTTTTATAGTTTTGGGTTTTGCCTTAGGGAGAAAGCTAACCTAAATCTATAAATAGGGAGTAACCCTCATTATTTTTGTAATCAAGTCATTAACTTGTATTCACAGAAGTTGCAGTTGCAAGTGAATAACAGAATTTCCACAGTTTGTGGGCAGAGAGAAACTCTGCACAAAATACTTTCTTCTTCTCTTTTAATTTCCGCAAACCCTAATCTTATTTTTGTTCTTATCTTTCTTCATTGTCATCTTTAACGATAAGGAATTACTCAAAGGTTTGAGAGTCTAATTCCAACATCTGGTATCTAGAGCTCCGGTTAATCGATTCAAGGCAAGAAGAATGGCGATGGCAATGAATCATCCGAATGAGCATTTTCCAGCAACACTTCCAATTCTGAAAGGAGATAACTATGAGAATTGGTGCAAGCAGATGAAAGTTGTATTTTGTTGTCAAGATCTTTGGGATCTTGTAAAAGAAGGGATAGAACCGCTTGCAGAAGGTGCGAAGGAGGAACAAAAGGCTGCACATAAAGAATTGAAGAAGAAAGATTATAAAGCTCTCTTTATAATCCATCAAAGTCTGAGTCCAGATAATTTTGAAAAGGTTAGTGATATAGAATCTTCAAAAGAAGCTTGGGAGATTCTTGAAAAATCTTTTGAAGGTGCAGAAAAGGTGAAAGAGGTGAAGTTACAAACTCACAAGAGAACATATGAATTGCTTCAGATGGAAGATAGCGAAAGCATAACTGATTTCTTCACTAGGGTTACGAAACTAGTGAATCGAATCAAGATATGTGGAGAAGTATTAACAACAAGAGTTGTTGTCTCAAAGATTTTGAGGTCTTTGGCCCCTAAGTTCGACCACATCGTGGTAGCCATAGAAGAGTCGGAGGACTTGTCAAAGTTGACAAAAGAAGAGCTTCAAGGGACGCTTGAATCTCTTGAACAAATAATGGCTTAAAGAGATGTAGGCAAGTCGAAGAGCGATGTGGCTATGCAGGCTCAGTCAGCAAACAAAAAGAAAGGCAAAGGAAGCCGGACTGGAAATAAAGGTAGATGTGGCCACAACCATTCGACTGGTCGAAATCAGCAAGAAGGAAATTGGTCAAATCAGACTAGGACATCTCAACTTCAAAGACATCAAAGACTTGAAAAGAAAGAATATGGTTTCAGGACTGCCATAAATCGACATTCCAAATGAGGTATGTGAGGAATGTGTACAGGCGAAGCAGCACAAGAATAGCTTCAGCAAGGATGCAGGAAGCAAGTCGAAGGCAATCCTTGATGTCATATACTCTGATGTATGTGGACCAATCCAGGTGGACTCGAATGGAGGTAACAAATACTTTGTTACATTCGTAGATGATTTCATTCGAAAAATATGGACTTACCTGATCAAGAAGAAAAGTGAAGTGATCGAGGTATTTGTCAAGTTCAAATTTATGGTCGAAAGACAAAGTGGTCGAAAGCTTAAGGTTTTAAGAACTGATGGTGGTGGAGAATATGTGTCGAAAGACTTCGACATGTTATGGTGAGAAGTATGTTAAAAGGCAAGCATTTACCTAAAGAATTTTGGGGACAAGCAGTGTCGACTGCAACATACATTCTAAACAGATGTCCGACGAAGAAGCTAGAAGGAATTACTCCAGAAGAATGTTGGTCTGGTGTGAATACTAGCTTGAGTCATCTGAAGGTATTTGGAACTATAGCATATATACATGTGCCAGATCAGTTAAGAAGAAAACTTGATGACAAGTCGAGTCAAATGATCCTTATAGGATATTATTCGACAGGAGGATACAAGTTGTTCGACCCAATGAACAAGCAAGTAGTGATCAGCAGGGACGTGATCATAAATGAGCTTAAAGAATGGGATTGGACAGAAAATGTCAAGAAGGATTCAGTGAGAATCTTTTGTGATGAACCAGCTACTGAAGTCTAAAGAGAAGAAGTTCGACAAGAAGAAGTCAGAGGTAATGCAGGCCCAAGCAGACCTCAGAGAAGAAGGCACATGCCTGCAAGGGTGCAAGAATGTGTGATTACATCAGATGATGTAGTCAATGATGAAGATGAGCTGGTACATTACGCTTTCTACGCAGATGTCGAACATGTCAATGCAACTGAGGCATTGAAGGATTCGAAGTTGTAACATCCCAAAAATTCTTATTTAATTAATTTAATCAAGTTTTAAATTAATTATGGGAAATTAACATTTTGTTGAATTATGTGGAAAAATAATAAAATGTTAAGTTATTGGGCCATGCGGTGGAATTAGTAAAGTGGGGGTGTAATTGTGTAAGAGCCCACTTCTAATTTTATGTTTTTCATAAAATAAAGGAAAACAAGAGGAGAAGGGAAAAATTAGAACGTGAAAACCAGAAGCTGTGAGTAGAGGAACTGAAGAACGTGAAGGAGAACCAAAGAGGAAGAGGAACCAATTCAAGAATTTGGCTAAGGTAAGGGGGGACTTATCTGATTATCATCTATTATCGGGTTAGGGGTTGATAATACTGAATAGATGTGGAATTCGGGTCGATTGAGTCATATGATAGGTTTAGGGATTGAGTCAATTGTATGATGTTTGATCTCTATGTTTGAATCTATGATGTCTGCGTTGTTATGGTCTCAATTGATGTGTAATTGGAGTATTATGAGATGTATTTTGTGTTGTTTGTGCATTCTATTCCCCTAGGTTCGTACTGGTATGAATTGGGTGAGTTTGGAATGTGTAGAATGTTGTTTTCTGCAGGTTGGGGTTTCTGAAATCGCCGGTTCGCGCCGCGTGCATAGGGTTGGCGCCGCGAACAGGTGGGCAGAATGCCAGGAAGTTGTGATACGCTCAGGTCGCGCCGCGTACCTGTGTTCGCGCCGCGAAGGCGTAACTTTTTCTTCCTTCGCGCCGCGTGTAGATGTTTGCGCCGCGAACAGCTTGGCAGAGAGCCAAGGAATTCTTGGAACGCTCAGTTCGCGCCGCGAACTAATGATGGCGCCGCGTGCTGTTGGTTTTGAGATATTTTTGAAAGTTCAAAGATGCATAACTTTTTAACTGTTGGTCCGTTTGATGTGCCGTTTCGAGCTAAACGAACCTTGTAGGATAATCTATATGATGATGATTGAATGGTTTTTAGAATGATGAAAATGCATGTATGCTATTCTTATTGAATATGATGATTGGTGCAAATATGTGTATGTTTTGTATATGATGATGATGGAATTGTGATTGAATGATGTTAATATATATGAACATACTTGAATGATGATGATGATGTTGATGATTGATGATGATGATGGTATAAGTATGTTGTATATGTTGCATTATTCATGTTCATTGATGATACTGTATCCATAAGGGTGTGTTGGAATCAGTGAAGGGCATGATTCCCATTGTGTGGAATCTGTGCTGGCAGGGCCGTATCTTGGACGATGTTGGATCGGTCATGGGTTATTCCCATTTGATGATGTTGGTACCACATGCATAGTGTCAGTTCATACATATGCATAATTTATAACATGATTGGATGTATTCCAGTGTTGTAAATGTTGATGATGTGTTGATTGTGGTTTGACTTGTTGTGAATATCTGTTTATAAAACAATTGGGTGAATGATGCAACTGTGATGTGTTATTGCTTTATAACCTTATAACATTTGTTAATTATGATGAGACTCACCCTTACATGTTGTCATTTTCAGATTGAGGATAGCGGCTGTTCGACTCGGTGAGGATTAGCTCATGAGTCAGTGTCTTAGTTAGCGTCAGGTGTCATGCTCTGATAGTTGTAACACTGGGGACGCGATTGTTTAGAGTTTATTATTATGACTCTAGTTATGTTTTTGATGTTTTGAAGGATAAGTTTTAAAGATGTTAAACTTAGTCCGTTTTTGATAAATTTCCGCTGTGTTAACATGAAACGTTTTAAGTTATGATGATTACCTCAGTGAATGCATGACATGACTGAATGATGTTTATTTATTATGAATTGTGGCACCCTTATTTCATGTACTCTGAATAATTGTTTTAAATTGCCGCGGGGTTAGTAAGGGGTGTTACAATAGTGGTATCAGAGCATAGTCGGTCGTTATGACCAGAGTCTTAGTGTCAGTTTTGTTTCCTGTGTATGCGACTAGTAAGAGTTAACTGTCGATACTTCTGTTCTGATTAAATTGGTTGTGATTTAAGCAGAACAATGGCTGGAAGAGGAGGAAGAAACGATGATGCCATCGCTGAAGCTCTGGGCATGATTGCTGGTGTGCTGGGAGGAAATGCCAATGGAGTTGCGATTGGTGCTGACAGGCAGCTGAACAGTTTTCAGAGGAACAATCCTCCATTGTTCAAGGGTACGCATGATCCTGAAGGTGCTCAGAAGTGGCTTAAGGAGATCGAGAGAATCTTCAGAGTCATCGATTGTGCTGAGGATCTGAAGGTGAGGTATGGTACTCACATGTTGTCTGAAGAAGCTGACGACTGGTGGATGACTACCAGGACTGAACTGGAAGCTGATGGTGTGGCTATTTCTTGGGCCGTGCTCAAGAGAGAATTTTTGAGAAGGTACTTTCCTGAAGACGTAAGAGGTCGGAAGGAAATTGAATTTCTGGAACTAGTTCAAGGTAGCATGACAGTACCAGAGTATGCTTCGAAGTTCGTTGAGTTGGCGAAGTACTACGTTCACTACAACAACGATGAAGCTAGTGAATTCTCGAAATGCATCAAGTTCGAGAACGGTCTCCATGATGAGATTAAGCAGGGTATCAGATATCAGAGAATCCGGAGATTTGTAGACTTGGTGGACTGTAGTAGGATCTTCGAGGAAGATAATCTCAAGCTGAAGTCATCTCACTCTCGCGAGTTAGTTGACAGGAAAGGGAAGAAGCCTATGGATAAGGGTAAGCCATATGGTAGAGGTAATCCAAAGAATGGTGGTTGGAAGAAGCCTATTGGGGGAGACTCCAGTGCTTTTGTCAGGAGCTATAACTGTGGTGAGGTCGGGCACCGTAGGAACGAGTGCAAGCTGAATCAGAAGAAGTGCTTCAAGTGTGAAGAAGTGGGTCATGTTGCCGCTGATTGTAAGAAGAAGATTGTGACTTGTTACAATTGTGGTGAAGAGGGTCACATTAGCCCACAGTGTCCTAAACCGAAGAAGAACCAAGTTGGAGGGAAGGTCTTTGCTTTGTCTGGATCAGAAACCACTCCGGAGGATAGATTAATTAAAGGTACGTGTTTTATTCATGGCACACCTTTAGTTGCGATTATTGATACTGAAGCAACTCATTCTTTTATTTCTTTGGATTGTGCTAAGAGGTTGAATTTGGAAATATCTGAAATAAATGGAAGTATGGTTATTGATACTCCAGCGTCGGGTTCAGTAACTACTTCGTCTGCATGCTTGAATTGCCCGGTTGATATTTTTGGTAGGGAATTCGGGATGGACTTAGTGTGCCTTCCGTTGAAACAACTCGATGTGATCCTGGGGATGAACTGGTTAAAATTTAACCGTGTTCACATCAACTGTTTTTCGAAGACAGTGATCTTTCCTGAAGAAGTTCATTCTGATGATCTGAAGATGACGGCTAGACAAGTGGATGAAGCTATCAAGGATGGTGCAACAGTGTTTATGTTATTTGCATTGACAAATTCGAAGGAAAGAGTAGTAAGTAGCGAACTACCAGTGGTGTGTGAATTCCCAGAAGTTTTTCCAGAAGATGTGAATGAATTACCACCAGAAAGAGAAGTGGAGTTTTCTATTGATTTAATTCCGGGAACTAGCCCAGTGTCAATGGCACCGTATCGTATGTCACCGTCTGAGTTGACTGAACTGAAGAAGCAGTTGGAAGAATTACTTGAGAAGAAGTTCATTCGTCCTAGCGTTTCTCCGTGGGGTGCACCTGTGTTGCTAGTGAAGAAGAAGGAAGGTTCAATGAGGTTGTGTGTGGATTACAGACAACTGAACAAGGTTACTATCAAGAATCGGTATCCCTTGCCGAGGATTGATGATTTGATGGATCAACTAGTTGGAGCATGTGTGTTTAGCAAAATTGATCTGAGGTCTGGGTATCACCAGATTCGTGTGAAAGACGATGATATTCAGAAGACCGCTTTCAGAACAAGGTATGGACATTATGAGTATTCGGTAATGCCGTTTGGAGTTACTAACGCACCTGGTGTATTTATGGAGTATATGAATAGGATATTTCATCCTTATCTCGATAAGTTCGTAGTGGTGTTTATAGATGATATCCTAATATATTCTAAGAGTGAGGAAGAACATGCAGGACATCTCAGAATTGTGTTGGAGTTGTTAAAAGAGAAGCAACTTTTTGCCAAACTGTCGAAGTGTGAGTTTTGGTTAAAAGAGGTCAGTTTTCTTGGACATGTAATTTCTAAGAATGGTATTGCTGTCGATCCTACTAAGATAGAGGCTGTATCTCAGTGGGAAGCGCCGAAGTCAGTGTCAGAGATTCGTAGTTTTCTTGGTCTTGCAGGATATTACAGGAAGTTCATTGAAGGATTTTCAAAGTTAGCATTGTCGTTAACTAAATTAACCAGAAAGGGTCAGGCTTTTATTTGGGATGTAAAATGCGAGGAAGGATTCCAAGAGCTGAAGAAGAGGTTGACTAGTGCTCCTATTTTGATTTTGCCGAATCCGACAGAATCATTTGTGGTTTATTGTGATGCTTCGTTGATGGGTTTAGGTGGTGTACTGATGCAGAACCAACAAGTGGTCGCGTACGCGTCGAGACAACTCAAAGTGCATGAAAGGAATTATCCGACTCATGATTTGGAGTTGGCAGCGGTGGTTTTTGTCCTGAAGTTGTGGCGACATTATTTGTATGGGTCGAGATTTGAGGTGTTCAGTGATCATAAGAGTCTGAAATATCTCTTTGACCAGAAAGAACTGAATATGAGGCAGAGAAGGTGGTTGGAATTCCTTAAAGACTATGATTTTAGTTTGAATTACCATCCGGGTAAGGCAAACGTAATTGCTGATGCTTTAAGTAGGAAGACTTTGCATATGTCTAAGCTAATGGTAAAAGAATAGGATTTGATTGAACAATTCAGAGACTTGAGTTTGGTATGTGAAGGTACTCCTACTAATGTTAAGTTGGGAATGCTGAAGCTGACCAGTGGTATTCTTGAAGAGATCAGAGAGGGCCAGAAGGCTGATGTCGAATTAGTCGAAAAGTTGACTTTGATTAACCAAGGCAAGAGTGGTGAATTCAGAGTTGACGAGAATGGTATACTGAGGTTTGGAGACAGAGTTTATGTTCCTGATGTTGCTGAACTCCGAAGAAATATTTTAGAAGAAGGACACCGTAGTGGATTAAGTATTCACCCTGGTGCTACCAAGATGTATCATGATTTGAGAAAGCTATTTTGGTGGCCTGGAATGAAGAAAGAAATTGCTGAGTTTGTGTATTCGTGTTTGACTTGTCAGAAGTCAAAGGTTGAACATCAGAAGCCATCTGGATTTATGCAACCGATGTTTATTCCTGAGTGGAAATGGGATAGCATATCGATGGATTTTGTTTCGGGTTTGCCAAGAACTGTTAAGAATTGTGAAGCTATCTGGGTTGTGGTGGACAGATTGACGGAGTCTGCACATTTCATACCGGTAAATGGATTATCCGATGGAAAAGCTGGCCCAATTATATATTGAGAGGATAGTCAGTTTACATGGTATTCCTTCGAGTATCGTGTCAGACAGAGATCCGAGATTTACGTCTAGATTCTGGGAAGGTTTGCAGAAGGCTTTGGGTACTAAGCTGAGACTGAGTTCTGCTTATCATCCGCAGACGGATGGACAGACTGAGAGGACAATTCAGTCGTTAGAAGATTTGTTACGTGCTTGTGTGTTAGAAAAAGGAGGTGCTTGGGATAGTTATCTGCCTTTGATTGAATTTATCTACAACAACAGTTTTCATTCGAGTATAAGTATGGCTCCGTTTGAGGCATTGTATGGTAGGAGATGTAGAACTCCATTGTGTTGGTACGAAGCTGGTGAGAGTGCTGTGATTGGACCAGAAATTGTACAACAGACTACGGAGAAGATTAAGATGATTCAAGAGAAGATGAAAGCTTCTCAGAGTCGTCAAAAGAGTTATTATGATAAGAGGAGGAAGACACTTGAGTTTCAAGAGGGAGATCATGTGTTTATGAAGATTACTCCTATGACGGGTATTGGTCGAGCTTTAAAGTCAAAGAAGTTGACTCCGCGTTTTATTGGACCATTCCAAATTTCAGAAAGAGTGGGAGAAGTGGCATATCGTATTGCGTTACCGCCAATGCTTGCCAACTTGCATGATGTATTTCATGTGTCTCAATTGAGGAAATACATTTCGGATCCGTCCCACGTGATCCAAGTGGATGATGTGCAGGTTAAAGACAACTTAACGGTTGAAACGTTACCTGTGAGGATTGAAGATAGAAGACTGAAGCAATTGCAGGGCAAGGAAATAACTTTAGTCAGAGTAGCTTGGGGAGGACCAGCTGATGGAAACGTCACCTGGGAGTTGGAAAGCCAGATGAAAGATTCCTATCCGGAACTATTTGCTTGAGGTATGTTTTCGAGGACGAAAACTATTTAGTGGGGGAGAGTTGTAACATCCCGAAAATTCTTATTTAATTAATTTAATCAAGTTTTAAATTAATTATGGGAAATTAACATTTTGTTGAATTATGTGGAAAAATAATAAAATGTTAAGTTATTGGGCCATGCGGTGGAATTAGTAAAGTGGGGGTGTAATTGTGTAAGAGCCCACTTCTAATTTTATGTTTTTCATAAAATAAAGGAAAACAAGAGGAGAAGGGAAAAATTAGAACGTGAAAACCAGAAGCTGTGAGAAGAGGAACTGAAGAACGTGAAGGAGAACCAAAGAGGAAGATGAACCAATTCAAGAATTTGGCTAAGGTAAGGGGGGACTTATCTGATTATCATCTATTATCGGGTTAGGGGTTGATAATACTGAATAGATGTGGAATTCGGGTCGATTGAGTCATATGATAGGTTTAGGGATTGAGTCAATTGTATGATGTTTGATCTCTATGTTTGAATCTATGATGTCTGCGTTGTTATGGTCTCAATTGATGTGTAATTGGAGTATTATGAGATGTATTTTGTGTTGTTTGTGCATTCTATTCCCCTAGGTTCATACTGGTATGAATTGGGTGAGTTTGGAATGTGTAGAATGCTGTTTTCTGCAGGTTGGGGTTTCTGAAATCGCCGGTTCGCGCCGCGTGCATAGGGTTGGCGCCGCGAACAGGTGGGCAGAATGCCAGGAAGTTGTGATACGCTCAGGTCGCGCCGCGTACCTGTGTTCGCGCCGCGAAGGCGTAACTTTTTCTCGCTTCGCGCCGCGTGTAGATGTTTGCGCCGCGAACAGCTTGGCAGAGAGCCAAGGAATTCTTGGAACGCTCAGTTCGCGCCGCGAACTAATGATGGCGCCGCGTGCTGTTGGTTTTGAGATATTTTTGAAAGTTCAAAGATGCATAACTTTTTAACTGTTGGTCCGTTTGATGCGCCGTTTCGAGCTAAACGAACCTTGTAGGATAATCTATATGATGATGATTGAATGGTTTTTAGAATGATGAAAATACATGTATGTTATTCTTATTGAATATGATGATTGGTGCAAATATGTGTATGTTTTGTATATGATGATGATGGAATTGTGATTGAATGATGTTAATATATATGAACATACTTGAATGATGATGATGATGTTGATGATTGATGATGATGATGGTATAAGTATGTTGTATATGTTGCATTCATTCATGTTCATTGATGATACTGTATCCATAAGGGTGTGTTGGAATCAGTGAAGGGCATGATTCCCATTGTGTGGAATCTGTGCTGGCAGGGCCGTATCTTGGACGATGTTGGATCGGTCATGGGTTATTCCCATTTGATAATGTTGGCACCACATGCATAGTGTCAGTTCATACATATGCATAATTTATAACATGATTGGATGTATTCCAGTGTTGTAAATGTTGATGATGTGTTGATTGTGGTTTGACTTGTTGTGAATATCTGTTTATAAAACAATTGGGTGAATGATGCAACTGTGATGTGTTATTGCTTTATAACCTTATAACATTTGTTAATTATGATGAGACTCACCCTTACATGTTGTCATTTTCAGATTGAGGATATCGGCTGTTCGACTCGGTGAGGATTAGCTCATGAGTCAGTGTCTTAGTTAGCGTCAGGTGTCATGCTCTGATAGTTGTAACACTGGGGACGCGATTGTTTAGAGTTTATGATTATGACTCTAGTTATGTTTTTGATGTTTTGAAGGATAAGTTTTAAAGATGTTAAACTTAGTCCGTTTTTGATAAATTTCCGCTGTGTTAACATGAAACGTTTTAAGTTATGATGATTACCTCAGTGAATGCATGACACGACTGAATGATGTTTATTTATTATGAATTGTGGCACCCTTATTTCATGTACTCTGAATAATTGTTTTAAATCGCCGCGGGGTTAGTAAGGGGTGTTACAGAAGTGGGTGAAAGCTATGAATGAAGAATTGAAGTCCATCGAAGACAACAATACTTAGTCACTTGTCGAATTTCCTCAAGGCAAGAAGGCAATTAATGTGAAGTGGGTATACAAGGTAAAGTGTAATCCCAAAGGTGAGGTGACTCGATACAAGGCAAGGCTTATGGCGAAAGGATTTCTTCAGAAGGAAGGAATTCACTTTGATGAGGTTTTTGCACCTGTTGCCAAGATCGAAACGATCAGGTTGGTTGTTGGTCTGGCGAACATGAACAATTGGCACACGTGTCAGATGGACGTTAAATGTGCATTCATGAATGGAACCTTAGACGAAGAAGTCTATGATGCACAACCAGTTGGGTTTGTGAAACATGGAGAAGAGAGAAAAGTATACAGGCTGCATAAAGCCCTGTAAGGACTAAAGCAAGCTCCAAGAGCTTGGAATAAGAAGATCGACAGTTTCCTAAGGGAGAAAGAATTTGTGAAGTTCACAACTGAGCATGGGGTATACGTAAGAAGAAGTAAGAGTGAATTGCTTATACTATGTCTCTATGTCGATGACTTGTTGATAACAGGTAGCTGCAAGAAAAAGATCGAAGACTTCAAAGGTGATCTCAGTAAGGAATTCGAAATGTCGGATTTAGGCGAAATTTCATACTTCCTTGGCATCAAATTCTACAAGAGTAGTAGAGACTTGATTACGCATCAAAGAAGATATGCAAGTGAAATTCTCAAGAGATTTGAGATGAAAGAATGCAATTCGACTTCGACACCTGCTGAAACAAGATTGCAACTATCGAAGAACCCAGATGAAGAGGATGTTGACCCAACCCAATACATAAGACTTATTGGGTCATTGAAATACCTTTGTCACACAAGACCTGACTTAGCATACAGTGTAGGTATGATAAGTAGATTCATGCAGAAGCCAAAGGTATCGCACCTAGCAGCGGCGAAGAGGATATTGAGGTATCTGAAAGGAACTATCGACTATGGCATTCTGTTTCCTGCAGTTGATAAGGGAAAACAATGCAAATTAGTGGGTTACACCAACCCGAGTTGGTGTAGTGATGTCGAGGATCGAAAATCCACAGCTGGTTATGTGTTTAAGCTAGGTGGTGCACCAGTTGCTTGGAGTTTGAGAAAGGAACCAGTAGTGGCATTATCATCATGCGAAGCAGAATACATAGCTGCTTCTCTTTGTGCATGTCAAGCAACATGGTTGGTGAACTTGGTCGAAGAGATAACAAGGAAAGATCATGGAGCAATTACCATGAAGATCGGCAGTATGTCAGCTATCAATCTGGCGAAGAACCTGATAGCACATGGTCGAAGAAAACACATTGAAATTAGGTTCCACTATCTTCGAGAGCAGGTAGCTAAAGGGAAGATGAATTTGGAACACTGCAGAACTGAGAATCAGATTGCAGATATCATGACGAAGGGAGTGTTAGTCGAAATATTCAGAAGACTAAGAGCTATGATGAATGTAGATAGCTTAGACACGATGAATTAGGTGGTGTGTTAATTTGTAATTCCTTGTGTCGAAGCAGGTTGTTGCTCGAACACAAGGTGTGTCGAAGTGTGTAACAGTTTGTTACATATAAATTTGTTTTAGATCTAGATAGATTTGATTTAGATTTAAAATAGATTAGATTTGATTTAGTTCTAAAATAGGTATTTTGGCCTTTTATAGTTTTGGGCTTTGTCTTAGGGAGAAAGCTAATTTAAATCTATAAATGGGGAGTAACCCTCATTATTTTTGTAATCAAGCCATTAACTTGTATTCACAGAAGTTGCAGTTGCAAGTGAATAACATAATTTCTACAGTTTGTGGGCAGAGAGAAACTCTGCAGAAAATACTTTCTTCTTCTCTTTTAATTTCCGCAAACCCTAATCCTACTTTTATTTTTATCTTTCTTCATTGTCATCTTTAACGATAAGAAATTACTCAAATGTTTGAGAGTTTAATTCCAACATTTTTAAGATGAAAACCAAACACCATCGTATAAATCATTGTTTAAGTAAAATGCATGAAAATCATTAAGAAGAAGGTATAAATGGAATATTAAAAATGGATAGAACTATTAATAAAACAATATAACATGACAGAGATTAAAAGCAATTTTTTTTTTTGAAATGAAGTACTAATATTATAATAAAAGAAAATAAATAAATAAATAGCACGAATCTAAATTACATTTAAAATATCAAGGGGGAATATTAATCATACAGGAACAAATATGTAAATAAAATCATTTTAAAATCAAATATATTTTTAAAATAAAAAGAAAAAATATGGTGTTGTACACGTCAAGTAAATGAGACATGCACAAAATATACATATCAAAAAAGAATGATGATGGTGCAAAATTTACCTCAACTTCCTCTTGAAGCATCATAAAATAAAAAATTAAATATTAAAGAAGATTAGACACATGTCCACTGTTCCCAATATTATGGGATTTATTTAATTCACATATATCTAGGGGTTGAAATAGGCCAGGCCGGTAACAGGGGCCTACAGGCTAGCCTATATAGGCTCAGGCTAGGCCACATATTTTTTTTAAATAGAGAAGGCCTAGGCTTTTTTGTAAGCCTATATAATTAAAAAGGCTAGGCCTTAGGCCCTAAACAAAGCCTTTTAAGCCTATCAGGCCGGCCTATTTAAATAAATATGAATAATTTTTTATTATCATTATGTTATGTTTTGTACTTTGAATTAAAATACATAAATAAAACTTGATTATCTTGAAGACCTTGTGAAAATAAGATGAAAACACGTGATGAACATTGTTTTCATAAGTTCTCTTAAACAAATAGTCTCACATAATTAATGTTAATAGGTAAGTTAAAATAAGTCAATGCAAACAAATTTGTAGTCTATTGCTTTTTTAGTTAGTTAGTTAGTTAGTCTATTTAAACATTATTTTAAATGCTTATTTACATATGTCTAAAACAAATAGGCTTTTATGTAGGCTAACAGGCTAACCAGGCCTTCGAAAAGGCCAGACTCGGGCCTAAAAATAAGCCTACGACAGGCTACAGGCCAGGCTTAAGCTTCAGTTTTTTTGACAGGCCAGGCTCAGGCTTGGCAAAGCCTAGCTCGGCCCAGCCTATTTCCACCCCTACATATATCCCTTAACCAATATCATGCATGTATTTTGATGTCTTGCAATAATCGGCAAGAGATTGGCAAGAGATTATAATAGAGACTTATAAGACCTATTACATTACAATTTTTTTTATTTTTAAATAAGATGATATTAATAAGAGAAATTAAAGATTTTTAAAAAATCTGAATACAATCGTAAAAACGTGAAAAAATTCGACAAAATAAACAAGAAAAATTATAAATCATTTAGAGTTATGAAAAAATAACAAAAGATCTTTGTTAAATTCGTAAAAGCTACAAATGAGGTGAGTAACTTCTCCAATTAACGACCACTTTCACATCAAAGATTTGATACTCTACACTATCATCCACATTCCAAATCTCATTCCGAAAGCATATCTCATTTCTTTAATAACCAAACTACTTTAGAGTTTAAATTTAGTTACATTTAAGTAAAATTTTATAAAATATTATTTTGCAATTAAATTATAATTAATTAAATATTTAATTATTTTGTCATGTTGTACCAAAATTTATATAGAATCTCTAAAAATTAAATTACTAAATTTTACTCTTTATCCAGTTATATTTATTGTTGTGAGTTCACTTAAATTTTATTTACACCTATTTAATTTTTTTCATCACGCATACGTTTGGAGGTCAATGATTTCAACCGTTTTTCGATTGCAGTTGCGGAGGATTAAATTGCAGTTTTCTCTATTAAATTCAGCGTCAATCACCATTAAACCAACTAACAGAAAAATTTTAATCCACATCTCTATAATTAAATATCGATGTATAACTATCAACTGAATTATGTTAACAATAATACAAAATTTTTAATCATAATATTTTATTAATGATAAATTTCAGTAAGCATTATAGATTTCTATATAAAAGATAAGATATATTTAAACATTATTTTTATCAATTCTCAAATAAATCAAAACAGTTTTTCTTTTTTTAACTTATACAATTTGATGTAACACTGTCCCATAGATAGTAGTCCAATATTAAATTCCGTCTATCTTATTACTACCACATATATATCAATCACATGATGTCTTCTCCACTGTATATATAAAAAAATAAAAAATCCCTTACTTTTTTTGTTGTGTAATAATTTATAAACCCCTTTATTGCCTCCTATAACAAGAAACTGGCCGGTACTTTTGGACGGTTGTTTCGTTTCTTTTAGCAACATTAGTTAGTGACCGGTAACCGATTCAACCGGTTCTAGCCATGAGAGAGAGAAAATGTGTATATATTCCATCTTCTCTTTCATAGCATTCCGTTACTATCCTTTCATCTCTTACCCTCTCTCATGGCTTCCGGTAGTTGCCGGTTCTTAAATCTCCACCGTTGAAATCATGAATGCATCTATGAATAATTCATAACTCATATCTCACAGTTTGTTATCTTTCCGGTTCATCGCAGTTCCGGTCGCCGGAGAGTTTCTCCGGCGAACTCTCACGACTGAAGAAAGTTCTATCTGAGTTTATTCGATCGGTTTAGTTCTATTCCACTGCGGAATCAGAATCGTTACTAGCACAAAAAAAAAAGAGTAGAGTAATAATATCTTGAAGACTAAGCAAGCATCATGTTAGATCTTAATCTGAATGCTGAGTTGACTCAGAACGATGACTCGGTCATGCTACTGGAAAAAGTTCCACAAGCTTCTTCAGGAACTTCGAATTCGTCAATCGTGAATGCGGAGGGGTCGAGTAACATCACCGGAGATGAAGACTCGTGTTCAACGCGCGCCGGTGGTGTTTTCACCTTCCAGTTCGGTATACTTAAGGTGGAAAAAGGAACCGACGCTGTTGCGACGAAAGAGCTGTTTCCGGTGAGTGCGGGGAACTGGCCGCACGGGGAGAGTTCGGCGATGCTGATTCCGGCGAGGAAGAGCGTGATGGATCTTTCACTTGATCAACGTATTGGAGGTGAAAATGGAGTTGCTCAGGTTCCGCAACGGCCGCAGGTGAAGAAGAGTAGGAGAGGACCGAGGTCACGAAGCTCTCAGTACAGAGGAGTCACGTTCTACAGAAGAACTGGAAGATGGGAATCGCATATCTGGTTCGTGCACTTCACGGTGTTCAATTTACTATTTTAGCCTTTCTGGTATTTTTTTTTCTTCATTAATTATTGGAAATTAAAATTAATTATAATTGATTTAATTAGGTGTGAATTTTTAATTTAGTTGAATTGAATAATAATATTAATATCTAACTTTTTTTATTTATTGGCTGTGTTTGTAATTGTTGGATGTAGGGATTGTGGGAAGCAAGTTTATTTGGGTATGAATTTTTATTTGATTAATCAATTTCATTTATGTTGAAGTATTTAATTATTATATGTTTCTTTCTATTATTGGAATTTTTTATGAATTTGGTATTTGGTATTTTAGGTGGATTTGACACTGCTCATGCTGCTGCTAGGTAAAGTTTCTGCATAAATTTTAATAAAATTCTTTCATTTGATTTTAATATAATGATTTGATTGATTGTTGTCGTTGTTCATTGACTTTAAAATTTTGAATTTAGAGCTTATGATCGAGCTGCTATAAAGTTCAGAGGACTTGATGCTGACATTAATTTCAATCTAGTTGAGTATGAAGAAGATATGAATCAGGTTTGTAAAACTACAACACCTTTTGATTTATAGATTTTTTTTGGGTTGCACCGGAAAAACTCCTACACTTAATGAATTCAGATTCAGATGATGGTGATTAATCTAATAATATAAATTTTTATCAATTGAGTCATGATTTGCGGGTTCTTTTGATTAATAGATTTATGTGTATCTTTGGTATAGGAATTTTGTTGAAAGTGTGTGACTTTTATCACCTTTTATTTATTCATTACTATATGATGACCAGATGAAGAATCTCTCAAAGGAGGAATTTGTGCACATACTACGTCGCCACAGTAATGGTTTCTCAAGGGGGAGTTCAAAATACAGAGGAGTAACACTTCACAAATGTGGTCGTTGGGAAGCTCGAATGGGACAACTCCTTGGAAAAAAGTGAGGACCTAATTCTTTTTAATCTGAAACTGAAGTATGAATTTGTTGTATTATAGGATTTGATATTATATGATATGAGTGCGAATTCAAGTTCCTGTTGGCCTATAAAAGGAAAGGAAATTGGTTTCACTTTCAGCTTCAAATGGGTCTATCTATACACTATACTTTTTAGGCTTTTTCCATGTTTGGAGAAACATGTCTAAGATGCCAGTTTCAACTTTCAAAGAAACAATTGGCAAAGGTGTTTTTGTTGTTATAGATATTGCAATGATTTCGTGCAGGTATGTATATCTTGGGCTATTCGACAGCGAAGTAGAAGCTGCAAGGTCCTGATGAAACATAAATTATATTCTTACATAATGCATTGAATTTGAATTTACTACACTTGATTATCAAATCTCATTAGGATTCCAACCAACCTGTATCCTTCATTTTGGTTGTGGAAATCAGGGCTTATGACAAGGCAGCTATCAAGTGTAATGGAAGAGAGGCTATGACAAACTTTGAGCCAAGTACATATGGAAGTGAGATCAAACCTGAAGCTATAAATGAAGGTAGAATTTCATAGCATTGTCTTTTTCTGACATATTTGACCTTGACTCATTAAAGGAACTAGTATTAGTAATTGTTCAATGTAAAAAGGGATTTTAATTTATCATTAACACAGGTGGCAGTCACAATCTTGACCTCAATTTAGGCATGGCAACTCCAGGGCATGAACCCAAAGAAAACAGAGGGTATCGTCAGTTTCAGACCACCCCTTACAACCTGCATCCTGGAAGGAATTTGAAGGTATATAATTGAACTCTACTACCTTCATATTTCAATATAAACCAAAAAAGTAGATTATTTCAAATACTAGTACATTTTTTGTTTATATTTAAGTCCAGATTAGTACATAATCATTTACCACCGAAGTTTTTCACTTTCACCTCTTTTGCACTCAAGTTCCATAATACTCTTTGTTGGACACTATTGCTATAGAGCAAAATTTTATATGGGATCAGTGTTATTTTGGCCTGTTTGGATTCACTAGTAGATTAATTAGTCCCTGCTTTTTCTTGAAAGCTGTTATCATTGTGAATCATTTGGTTGGAATTATTCATAATATGTCATGGTAAATTGGTAATAAATGTGGGTTCACTTTATCTGTGCAGATGGAGACTAATGCTAATTCCGTTATTAGTGACCTGTCTTTGAAAAAGCTAGTTGCCACTGAACAGCGTCCTTCCATGTGGAATGCCACGTATTCTAGTTTCTTTCCCAATGAGGTAAAAGTTCACTGACTATTATCTCTTTCTATCGCTGATAATCTGTTAATTGCCTATTCTCTTGTTTTGACTTTTGACTAGAGTGAATTGCTTTTCTTTGTTGAGTCTTTGAAATTTTTTAGAAACTTTATGACTTTTCTATAATAAAATGAGTTGAATTTGGAATGAGATTTCAATGGATAACCCAATCACAACATTAAGACAATATTTGGGGGTGTACAGTGTGCATTAATAATAGAACTTGATATATAGTTGTTGAAATATTTTCGCAGGAAAGAGCAGAGAGAATCGGCATTGATCCTTCAAAAGGACCTCCCTACTGGGCATGGCAAGCACATAGTCAGGGCACTGCTTCCCCAGTACCACAATTCTCTACTGCAGCATCATCAGGATTCTCTATTTCAGCTACCTTTCCGCCAAATTCCATCTTTCAAACACAACCTATGAACTCGATTCCACTCCGTTTCCCTCCATCCATCGCACCTGGTAGCAATGCATCTCAATACTATTATCAGGTGAAGTCCTCCCAGGCACCACCGTAGCCTATATTATGTAATAATACATATATATGATTGGCAATTAATCGCAACAAGTATTTTGCGTTAAAACTCATTGTATAATTCAGTTAGGAATTGTTGATGTACTGAGATATGACATTTTAATGCTTATCTTGGTTAAACCATTAAATACTCAGAATGTGTATCAAAGATAAACATCTAATGATCATTTTACCTGCTTGCATGTGTGACAATTTAAGTTCTTGCACAAATTTTCTTATTACACCAGCATTGTGACAAATTTTCTTGCATAGTTTATTGTCAAATGCCTTGCCATCTTCATTTTTGTATAATTTGGAGTTTGCTTTCATAGAGGTGTATATTTGTAGTTCGGTATGTTGATTCTCTTCAGGATGTCAGTGATGTGCTTCATTTGATGGATTACCATTCCTTTTCCGGTATCATCAAATTCAAGACCGAGAAAGTGCTTCAATCCTCCTATATCAATCATGTCAAATTCAGTCCTCATATACAGTTTGAGGTTCTGAATCTAAACATGACTACTCCTAATTATGAGTAGATCATCCACCTATTGGCCCACTATATATAGTCTCGATTCAAGCCTTTAACATAGATTTCATGCTCAATTGTGCACTTGGAATAGCCATTGTGTTTGAGGAACTCATCAATTCTTTTATTAGAAGTTCTTCATGTTATAGAAAGCATTATTAAGCTTTAAGATCTTATCTTTCTCACCTTTCTTAATGAATTCCTGATGTTGTTCAAGATAAATTTCCTCCTCAAGGTGTCCATTGAGAAATGCACACTTGACATCAATTTAAACAAACTTCTATTGCATGAAGTTAGCCACAAAAACTACTAACCGTGCAGTACCAATCTTTGGTGTTGTAAAATATAATAATAATATTTGACCACACTAAGACCTTTAACTCAACGCCCCCGAACCAAGAGTTATGAAAAATTAGAAGAAATTATTAAATCACTTTAGATTTTGAGGCATACTTTCGCAATTTTTCACCTTGACTCAAACTCCACGATGATGTCAATTTAATATTTTACCAACTTGCAGCTCTCTCTAAAGTTTGAATCATTATTCAACGAACTTGATCAAGTCCAAACAATGTTTGAACCTTTTTCTAGGTATTTTCATCCACTTGCATTCAACCATCATTTATTATTTAGGTAGTCTCACAAACTTACAAGCATGATTCTTCATCAGTGAATGGATTTCATCATTCACTGTCATCATCCATTTTTACTCTTTTTTAATTTTGAATGTCTCCCTGAAGATCTTTGGTTATGTGTCTTGCAACTCTTCCGTCTAATTCAAATCATAACAAAGAAGCTTAGCACAACCATATCTCTGAAGAGGTACAATTTCTATCTTTATCCTATCACGACTCAAATGATAATCAAGAACCATTATATATTTTCTCTCATTAGAACTAGAAGTAGGAGTCTTAACTTTCTCTTCATCTCTAGTCTCCCTAGAAAGAACCTCCACCTCTAGCTTAATCTTCTCTACCATAATTTTGAATACCTTCACCTCCAGGTCTTTACACTTTTCCCCATACAAGTCTCACCAAGGTGACATACTTGTTTATAATAAATTTTGATCCTCCAAGCTCCATCTCGCACAACTTGTAACCCTTCACAGCATTTGGATAATCAATCAAGACACACTTCACAATCCCAATTTGGTCTAGCTTTATATGTTCAAACGCCGAAGCTTTGAGGACCTTCAAATTAAAGTAGTCTATCTATTTTCTACTTCAAACCTCCATAGACTTCTTGAAGTATGTTCATGTGAATGGACTCTATCGATCAAATTAGTTGCTTTAGCAACACCGTTATCCCAAAAACTCTTTGGCAATGTATCTCTCAACAAAATGCATCTTATATCATCTCTAAAATGGTCATTTTCCTACATTCAACTAGGCCATTTTTTTTAGATGTGCAAGCAACGGTTATATGGATCTTTATACTTTATTTTTTTGCAAAACTCATTAAATTGCTTAGAAAAAAATCCATGTCATTTTTAGATCCATTTTCACTATCATATCCTGATCTCAAATTTTATAGCTTGATTTTGTCATGAAAGTTTTGATTAGCTAATGATACATGGCCAATAACACTTGAACCATATAAAACATATAACCTACACATTTTAGACTCTTTAGCCACGATCCTTGCACCATGTGAAATTGTCAACATCATATGTTCAACTATTGTGCAATAACCTAAATCATCATGCATGCTTAAGAACAAAAAATTCGCTTAAAGTCGGGAACATACCTCACTTTTCTTAAAAAGAACTTATGATTATCATACATTTTATTTCTAACTTTGCCAACATCATGAACTTTTCAAGCCTTATTGTCATTGAATCAAACGACTCCACTTATTTTCATATCCAAAGTCTTAAAGTAATATTTTCTAGGACACGTGTGATAAGAACATTCTAAGCCCATATCCTTACTTTTCTCTATCTCAAAACTCAACATCAGTAATACACTATCATTCTCATAACCATCCTTATCTAAGACATTTTCAATTTGAATATGACCATCATTACCACCCCCTTTTTGAGATTATTCTTTTTGAAGTGGCCAGTTTTAAGACAACTAAAGCATTTTAACCCATACACAAAACTCTTGGATTTAGACTTACCTCTATTGTCACTCTTTCTTCCTGAAACACTTAATATTTCACCACAAACACTACCGTAAACCTTCAAATATTTCATCATTAAAAGCTCCTTAGACCTCGTAATCATTTGGAATTCATCCTAGGTGATAGTACATTTCTTATTTTAAGGAAGGGCATCCTTGAAATACTCAAAAAATATGTGAAATAAGCTTAACAAGAGTAGAATCTTGTACTCAAAATCAATCGTCACTTTAATCTTTTCCAATTCAATGATGATCTTGGAAAATTCTCTCTATTGATCCATAACGGGTTTGTTCTCTGCCATTTCGAGTGGGTAGAATTGTTGTTTCAAACTTAACGTGTGAGTGAAGGATGTAATATCTCATATCCTCTTAAATGCTCATTTATTTATTAAGTGGGAAAAATTGAGTAATTAGTGAGTTAAGACGAGATTAATTTAATCAATCCTTTTAATCTTTTCTAATTAGTAAGAGAGGACAATTTGGTAAATTTTGATGAGTTGCATTGTTAAGAATATGAAAAGATAGTACGGGAAAGATTTTCAAAATTCCCATATCATCTCATCTCATCTTAAGCCATCATCTTCTTCTTGAATAAGGTGGGTTCTTAACTAGTTTAAGCTTTAGGGGGAAAATTTCATGAAAATTTGGGAGTTAGGGTGTTGTGAATCCTTACTATGTTGTGAAATTGATATTTGATGCACGATATTATTGTTGTGTTGCATGTCTTTGTTGTTAATTCATGATGTTTGATGTTGCTTGTGTGTAATATGATGTTATGTTGTGTTGTTATTATATGTTGTGTTGTGTTGAAGTTATGTTGTTGTTGTTACATGATGTTATGACTTGTTGATGGCATTGTGTTGTTGGGGTTTTGAGTTGTGATTTTTAATTCATTAGAGAATCATAAAAGTAAGGTTGCTATGTATGTCATGTGTTGAATTGAAATGGCTTGATGTATTATATGATGATAGAATGATTTGGATTATTAGAAACTAATGATGTTAAGCAATGATGAAAACATAGTTGTATATATAACGTGTGACGTATAGTGTGTTAATGTAAAGTGTGCGTGTGCGCGTCTAGTTATGTGTGTAATTGTATCATTACATACAATAATATATTTATGTACTTTATAGTGTGTATGCT